>NW_028297118.1:878028-1183028 GCF_055798465.1 Pogonomyrmex barbatus | reverse complement strand
CCGGTTTCCAGTGGCGAATCTTCCAGTGAGGTGGTGATGACAGTCGCAGTTCCAGAGGGAAGGACGTTGGAGCTCTCGCAACCGTATGTGACTGTAATTTCTATTTGTAACAAAGAATGTAAATTGTTAGCACTCATTGACACGGATAGTCCGGTCTCTTTTGTCAAATTTGAAGTTTATAACGATAAGATTCGTCCATGTACAGAAGAATTAAGGGAAACGATTAAAAAACTTGTTAATTTGAATAGCAATCCTTTGAATATTCTAGGTGTTGTTCTGGTGGAATTATCTTTGCATTTATTAGAAATTCGAAAACTATCGGCTAGTTTATATTAGGTACAAAAAAATTCTGAGCTTTAGATTTCTTACAACCGAAATAACAATTTAAATTTTATATATCTTCCCGCCCTTTTGCGGTTTTAAAGCATTGACATTTGGCCTTCTAAAATGCCATACGGTTTGGCGTTTGATGTACATAACCTCAAAAATCAGTAGTGTTCACGATGGCAATAACAAAAGAGCATATTCGATTTTCCATCCACTTCGCGTTTCATCTGAAGAAAAATGCTGCTGAAGCCACTACAATGATTTGTGCTGCATATGGAGAGAACGCTGTAAATCATACATGTAAAAGATGGTATCAAAAATTTCGCCAAGGAGATTTCAGTCTTGAAGATGAACCGCGTGCTGGACGCCCTCAAAAGATTGAAACGGACGAATTGAAAGCATTGCTGGATATAAACTCTGCGCAAACTGAAAAGAAGCTTGCAGAACAACTTGGCGTTACGCAGCAAACCATTTCCGTACGTTTACGTACGATGGGAAAGATTCAGAAAGAAGGCAGATGGGTTCCGCATGAATTGTTCGAAGACAACAAAAATCGTCGGCGTCAGATTCTGCACTCACTTTGCTTTCAAAGTTCCGGAAAAAAGATTTTCTGCACAAAATCATTACAGGCGATGAAAAGTAGATTCTTTATGATAAACGTAGAAAATCAATGGGTCAACCTTCGACGCCAAAATCCAATATCCACGCCAAGAAGGTTTTGCTCTGTATCTGATGGGATTGGAAAGGTGTGTTGTATTACGAGTTGTTACAACCGGGTGAAACAATCACGGCAGACCGCTACCAACAACAATTGACCAATTTGAGCGATGCATTAGAAGAAAAGAGACCATTTACTGGCCAAGGACCAGTTACGTCGTAAAATGATGTTGCTTCATGACAATGCTCGACCACATGTTGCGAAAGCGACTCAGGACCATATCTTTGCGTTAGGCTGGGAATTTCTCCCGCACGCGGCGTATAGCCCAGATATGGCGCTTTCCGATTACTACCTATTCCGGTCGCTGCAGCATCATTTGGCTGATACACATTTCGTGAGATTTGAAGAGATACGAAAATGCATTGATGACTTTATCGCTTCGAAGCCGATGAGCTTCTATCGTCAAGGAATTCGCAAGCTACCCGAAAGATGGCAAAAGGTCGTTGATGCAAACGGGGAATATTTCGCTGATTAATATTTTTTTGTTTGTTTTTGAATAAAGATTAAATTTTACAAAAAAAAGCTCAGAACTTTTTTGTACACCTAATATATTATTAAAGATAGTTCGTTCGAAGGAGCCCTTATTCTTGGTAGAGATTTCATAAAAAAGGAGAAACTTACTCTGATTTATAAGCCCCATGAACCGGAGAATAGCGGTCCGGATAGGTGCGCAAAATTGTTTTCTCATCTCCCACTTTGTGACGAAGAATCTCCGAAGACTCTAGAACAAATAATTCTAGAAGCGCGAATAGATTTTGATTTAAATTGTCAACATAAATTATTGCAAATGATTTTAGAATTGGAAGGCAAAGATATTGCTCTGGTTGAGGACAGCTATTCAATGCAAGTACGTTACAATACGTCTCAAGGACGATTCAGTATACGCGTACGCCCCGCGGCGCTTCGGATATGCGAAACGAATAAACATTAGAGAAATAGCAGACGATTTGCTGAATAAAGGAATAATAAAAAAGAGTGTTTCGCCATACTGCGCGCGAGTCATTCCAGTACGAAAGCGGCTATGCGTGGACCTGAGATCACTAAATAGTTGTGTGTTGAAGCAAAAATATCCATTTCTGGTCATAGGGGATTGTTTGTCGCGATTAAACGGTAAATCCATATTTACTTTACTTGATTTAAAAGATAGCTTTCACCAGATAAAAGTCGATGAAGATAGTACAAAGTATTTCTCGTTTGCGACGCCCGACGGGCAATTCGAATACACGCGCTTACCATTCGGATTTTCGAAAGCTCCAGCCGAGTTTCAAAAACGACTTATTCAAATACTAGATCGTTGCAACGTGATGATAAGATCATCATATATATGGATGACGTTCTGAGTCAGTGGAACAAAATTTAAAAATATTGGCAGAACCTCTGACTCTACTCAGAAAATACCGTTTCGAATTAAATTATTCAAAGTGTTTATTTTTATGGAAAGAAATTGAATTTTTAGGATATGTTGCTTCAAGCGGTATTACATTGAGCCCCAGGCATACTGAGGCAATTAAGAATTTTCGGCAACCGAGAAACGTGCGTGAGACTCAAAAATTTTTAGAATTAGTGAGCTACTTTCATAAATTTATAAAAGATTTCGCTTTGAAAGCTCGACCGTTACAAAATCTGTTAAAGAAAGATACCGAATTTAATTTTGACGAACATTGCCAACAAGCTTTTGAACAGCTCAAATCGGAACTAACTTCTTCACCAATTCTGGCATTATATAATCCATCGGCAGAGATCGAACTCCACATTGACGCTTGTAGTCAGGGGATAGACGCGATTCTGCTACAGAAGCAGCAGAATCAAAAGTGGTCGTAACATATTACAGTCAGTCGACCAATCAATTGGAAAAAAATTATCACAGTTTTGAATTAGAAATGCTGGCGATAGTGCGAGCTGTGGAAAGATTTCATTTGTATTTGAGCGGTCTGACCTTTACAGTAGTCACAGATTGTAACGTATTAGTATACACGGTCAACAAAGCGAATCTTAATCCGCGTATAGTCAGGTGGACACTCACGTTGCAAAATTATGATTTTAAACTCCTACATCGTTCAGGAACCCGGAAGCAACACGTTGACGCGTTGAGCCACTGCGTCGGGTTCGTGAACGAGCTACCCCTGGAAAAGGAATTAGAATTTCGTCAGCTCACTGATCCTAAAATAAAAAACATATGCGAAGAATTAGAATTTAAGGATAGTATTAAGTTTGCGTTGATATATGGCTTGGTTTATTGGAGGAACGGAGAGGAATTAAAATTCGTAGTGCCTGAAATGATGGTACCGAGTTTATTGAGGGCCCATCACAATGAGATGGCTCATTGTGGAATAGAAAAAACGTTTCGTGGTATCGATTAAAATTTTTGGTTTCTCAATATGCGGAAGAGAATAAACGATTATTTAGAAAATTGTCTTACTTGTATAATGTCAAACGACGCGATGAATTGGTTCGAGGGAGAGACTAGCATCTTCCCGTCGCCAAGTAAAATGATGGAAATTCTCCATGTCAACCATTTCGGTCCCCACAAACGTCAATTTAAATACATTAGTTAGTGGTCGTAGATGCATTTTCGTGCGCTTTACGTGGTTGTATCCGGTAAAGTCTATCACGACGCGGGAGGTAACGTTTCATCTAAAAAATATATTTAACGTTTGGAAAACCGAGAGAACTCGTATCAGATCGAGGAACGGTGTTCACGTCGACAGAATTCTTGGACTTTCTCATAGTTTCGAAATAAGACACAGAAAAATGGCAGTAGCTTCTCCGTGGGCGAACGGAACGGTAGAACGTGTTAACAGATTTATAAAAAGCTCTTTAACAAAATTGCTGAAACACGCATCAGAGTGGAAGGAAAGATTGTCGGAGCTCCAGTACATAATTAATAATACATATTACGCGACATATAAAATCCTCTCGCTGTCTAAAATAGTTTTCGGGTACGAACAGTTAAATCACTCTGATAATTCATTGGCTCAATTTACGCAAGATTTAATAAAGATTGAAAACGATCCCGGCGCGAAGAGAGAAAGGACGCGCGAGACAGCCAAAACCGCTACGAATCTAATCAGGCAATATAATAAAATATATAGAGACTCGAAACTACGCAAATCAACTGTTTATAACGCCAGTGATTACGTACTAGTGAGAGATACTCGAAGAAAATCGGGTGAAAATACTAAATTATCCGCGAAATACAAGGAGCCATATATGGTAGACAAAAGCTTAAGAAATAATCGGTATGTAGTGAAGGACATACCTGGTTATAATTTAACATCTCGTCCGATGAATATAATCCTTTCCTCCGACAGCTAAAGCATTGGATCAAAATGTCACGTCCTGAGAGTGAGATAACTAGTTAAGAAAAACTGTATTATCTGGTAAATAGTCAATTATTTGGCTAGCAAAGTTAAACATAATAACATGAACCTATGTGATGTTTTTGTGATAGGTAAATAAAAGCGTAAGGTTAAGATAATATTAAGTCTCTAGACTTAATATTATCTTAACCTAACGCGAGCGAAGAAACAATAGAAACTGTAATAATAAAGTTGATCTACCTGTGATCTTAATGTTTAAGAATAATAATCACTAAACAAACCTTTCGAGGACGAAGGGCTATCAGACTGGCCGAAACTGTAAGATATTGCGCTGAAATTGGTTGATTGGTAGACCGATGGCGCCAGCTCTCAATTTACGCACCCAGCGGGTGTCAGCGCATCTCGTGAGGTAATTAATTAATTGGAGCAATTCGGCGCTCGCGAACCGGAAACGAAGCCGGCTCGAAAAGTTTCGGGATTATTCTAGATCTTTCGATCCGTGCTCCGATCCTCGGCGAATTGGAGCAACGTGACACTCTCCATCGGGAAGGCACACGTCTGACACGCGTTGGTGGGAGTCATAGTGAAATTAGAGAAACAATTTAATTGAAAAGTAACAAGTATAGTGAGAACCGGCTCAAATTAGCTCGAATTAATTAAATTAAACTAGTAGAAAAGACTTGGTAAATCGCGCGCTTCAGTATTCATCCGTTTTTCCATATCGTTTGCATATTCAAATGGTCGTTACACGTGGCGCGGTGTACGCGTTAGAATCAGTGTAATTCCGCTAACGGAACATTATACAGAAAACTTTCAAATTGAATAAACGCTCTCTTGTGTCAAATTTAAATTAAACAAGTGAACTGATTTATTAAATCCCGCCGCCCATCCCGATTCCTGTGAGCAATCTTACAATACAATATATATAATGTATACAATATATACATGTGTTTTCATTTATTTAGTAAAATGATAAAAATTAATATGACAATAAACGGAATTAGTCATGTCGATAATATCGACTTTTTAAATTGTCGATCGTTACCGACATTTCTTTAATTCCATTTAGATGGCATTTGTGGAAGGCCGTCGGAGTTCGTCCTTCGCTTTAGCATCCCCTTAATAGCAGATTTGAAGAAGAAATTAGCAACAAGAATAATAAAACATGTGAGAGTCGGGTAAATAAATATATTCCATTTCGTATACGCTGACATATTTTTAATAATGAAGAACGAAGATCTTAAAGGGCTCTTAAAGGGATCCTGTTTTTATCAACCAAGCCGATTAATTTTCCAACATGTTAATTAAAATATTCTAATTACATTTACAGATTTAAGAATCCTTTTCTACATATACAAAGCTGCATATGCTTTCTACAAAGCATACACACCAATGTAAATCATACCGATCGACTTTATACCGAGAACGAAAAAAAATTAAGAAATTTCGATCTTTTTTACCGACTCTTAGTCCAATATGGAGTCAAGAGCTGTCAACATGTGCGAATATTTGCTTCATATAAAAATTTGGCAGCTTATTTGTACAAAATGAGACCAATAGGAAGTGCGAATTACATGCAGGAACATGTAGAGTTTTTACAATTAGATTTGAAAATGTGATATAAAGGAGCGTGCCTGAAAATTTGTTCATATGTGTGTCATGTGTGTACAGAAATGTATTTATGAGTGTATGTATGTATACATAAATGTATTTATGTATGTTTAGATGTATATGTTTTCTTCTTCTTCTTCATATGGTAGAACTATTGTCCTGTTTTTTCTGTCTCTGTCACACCTTTTGTGAGCCTGACGTCCAACTCTCAGTGTTTAGATGGTCTGCCTGATGGCCGAGTTGTGCTTGGTCTGTGTGTCTTTGCCCATTTTGTTTATTCTCTCTGGGCCATTCTGTCGATATGGTCTCTCCATTGGCGTGCTCTTGTCCATTTCACTACATCCTAGATTTCAAGTTCCTTTCTTATTATCTCGCTTCTTATCTACTTCCTAAGAGTTACACTTTGATGGTCCTCAGTATTTTAATCTTTGTTGCTCTCATTATTCTTTTGGTTTTTGATGTTTCTGCTCTTGTTTCAGCTATATAAGTGAGGATCGGTCTTACACAGGTCTTATAGATTCTAATCTTGCTTCGCGCGCTCATATGCTGGTTTCGCCATATAACGTCCCTGAGGTAGCCAGATATCCTTGCTGCTTTAATAGCTTGTGTTCGCACTTCTTCAGTAATATTCCTGTCACTTGCCGTTTCTATTCTTAGGTAGTTGAACTTCATGACCTGTTAGATAATGTTATCACCAGTTACTACTTGCATCGCATCAAATCTTTAACGATCACCATCGCGGTTTTTCCAATTAACATGATCATGTTGAATTTCTCTGCTGTCGTCTTAAATTTATATAGGAATCGCTGTAGGTCATTCTCCGTTTCTGCCAAGAGTGCGGCGTCGTCCGCGTAGCACAATATCCTCAGCGTGTGGTTTTCCCTTCTATATCCGCAGCCTATTTCACTGACACTTCGGATAATTTCGTCCATGATCAAGTTGAAAAGCATGGGGCTCAGGCTGTCACCTTGTCTAATACCTGTGGTCACCTTCTTTCGTTAGCCCATGATCTGTCTTTATCTTTGTTTTGTTGCCGATGTTAAAGTCCTTGATTATGTCTAAATTTTTCTTTGCTCTAGAATAGCGATTACATCGCGTAGCCTTATCCAAAAGATATGCATGTGTGTGTGAACGTTTTCGTCGGAGTTCGCTCATCAGTTTAGAATCCCTTTAAGACGCTTATAAAAAAGTTGATGAAAACTACATAAAACGTAAAATATTGTTACGTTGAAATATAGAAAAATAGGAAATAATGATATTTAAAAGAAAAAAAAGGAGAAAGCAAGAAATATGAAGAAAAGAAGAAAATAAAAAAAATAAAAGAAATAAAATGATATATTTAGAATATATTTTTAGGAAATAGAATCAAATAAATAAAAATAATAAAAAAAAAACAATTTTAATAATGGAAAAAATATGAGAAATAACGAAAAGTAACTTTAAGGATGACTTTTTTAGAAGACTTTTATGGTTATTAGATATATTTATTTTACCAATTTTAAAATATAGGACAGAGGTCTGAAGTTGGGAAGAGTCAAAAGTATGGAAAGCCATGCAAAATAAGATATATTAGATAGACTCTTGATTTAGATTGCACTAATTTGCACTCTAGGATATTTAATATTAAGAGAAATAAGTAGAAAAAGATTGAAAATAATCATGTTGAAAAAAAGCTATCAGGTTCACAGAAAGCTAGAATAAGCAAGCAATTGCTAGTTAGAGATGATAAAAAAAGGAAAAAAGAAGGATATAGAATAAGAAAATTAATTATTTTAGAAATTAAGAATGAATTTAAAAAGATTTAGCTAATTAAAAGATGAAGAAAGATTATTAAATAAAGTAATAAAAAAATAGAAACAAAAAATAGAAGCAAAAAACAAGAATAATAGGAAATGAATAAAAGAAATAAAATACATAAAATACAACGCAAGATATAAGCAAATTTATTTTTATTATATAGGCAATTTATAGGTAAGAAAACTCTTTAAAAAAAGAAAAGATAAATGGAAATTATCAAAAAAATGATAGTGAGAGAATGATGAAAAGAGAGAATTATGAAAACGAAGAAAGAAGTATTAGTTGACAAATACTAATTGGAAAACAGAAAAGAAATATAGAATATGCAATAAAGATATTGTTGTACCCCGGATGGGCTACAACGTTAATTTTTAGAGATAGTCGGGTCCGTTAAGCCTAAGGAGTTGGGACTCCGAGCAGGATCGAACGAATGGAAGGAAATCTTGAAATCACTAACACACTTTCTTTAGGATACTTGATTTATTTAACAACTGCACAATTTCTTGGATTGCTTATATTATTTCTTTCACACACGGTTAAACGTCGGCGGGCGCGTATCGCGTTACTCTGGCGGCCGTCGACCGAGTATGTCACCTGAGACGTTGATAGTACGGCTCGCGTGAACTTCGCTGTGCTCGTGTAATATCTTGCGCGATAATTATAGTAACGATTCCGAACGACACGTAATGTTTGATTGATTCCCGACTCTGATTATTCCGCCTTGTGTAGCCGGTTATATAGTTTGATTGATGCCTGGTCAGCATTCTGATCGTTTGCGTCGATCGGTTGCGTGATATTGATCAATCAATATCACGCCCGATTTGATCATCAAATTTAGGAATTTGCTGATCAGCTTTTTCGCAATATTCTCGCGATGCATTTCTTCGGTCTTTCGAAAGACTGGTCGCGATTTCGGCGATCACACATTTGTGTAATCTTTCGAAAGACTTTTCGAGGTTCGTGCAACCTAATTTTGTTGCCATGCGGACTACTTTTATTATTGGTTGTAGGCCTGGCTACAACAATATGTTGAAGCACACACATATGATAGAATGTAGTAAAAACGAAACATAGAGGAAAAAAATGTAACGAATGATTTTTAACAAAATAAGAAAAAGGGGCGGGGGTTATTGTGGATAAGGAAAATCAAACAACTGAAATAAAAGCGTGAGAGAAAGAAAAAGAAATAGCATAAACTAATGAGAAAATGAAAGTGAATGAATAGAGACATTCATGTATATCAAGTCTTTAATCAATATTTTAAGCTGACTAAAACTTAAATAAATAAATAATAAATACATGAAATAATAAGAATAAGTTAAGAAGTGATTTAATATAGACATATATTAATTGTTATTAATGTAGATGTGTACTAATTATTATTATTATTATTATTATTTTCAGAAAGATTACAGATCATACAACATAGAACTCCGTTCACTTATCGATCAACAATAAAGCTTAGTAATGTTCAAGAATCAGATGCTCAAAATTACTTTTGTAATGGAAAATTTATAAATGTGGGTGAATCAACTAATGAAGATGCAGGTTTTTTGCAAGATGATTACACACAGTACAAATTAATTGTTCACGGTATAATCAATTTATTTAAAAATATTTTAATAAATTTTTTTTATAAAAAAATGATAATTATAAAATTATCTATCATTTATCTATCTATTGTAATTATTATTCCTAATCGAGATCTGTTTACAATGACAAAATATATTCTCATTAGATTTTTATATGTTTAATGTTATATAGATCCGATACCACCGTTTTTTATTAAAACTAATTTGAATAAAACTAACGTAAAAACTATCGATATAATCGCCGAAGGTCACAAAACAGTAATTTTGCAATGTTTTGCAAATGGAATGCCAAAACCAACAATTTTGTGGTACAAGGTACATATACATTTACAGTTATTCTCATTTAACAAAATGGCTATTAAAATGCGATACTATGTTTATATTTTATATTTTATATTTTAATAACTTTCAGGATAACATGTTGCTAAAGGAAAATGACCAGTACCTGTTTAAATTTAATTATCAAGAACTCCATATTAAATATTTGAAGCAACATGATAGCGGAAAATATTTATGTCGTGCTATTAGCCGATTAGGCACCAACGAAACTTTTCAACAGATAATGGTAAAAAGTACGAAATGTAAGCTTTATAAATAAATATATAATGTTTGTTAATATTAAATAATATTAAATAATATTAAAAGCAGATTAACAACTTAAAAGTTTTTACAGGGCAGAAAATGGATATAATATTAGTTACTTCAATAGCTATTTTATGTTTTATCGTAGTGATCTTAGCGATCTTTTTTACAATTAAAGTTCGTCGTGAAAAGGTAAATTGTATATTCCATAATCAATTTCTATAGAAATATATATATATAAAATATATATAAAACATAATTCGAGTGCGATATTATACTATAAAACAGTATCTTATAAAGAATTCAATTTAATTAATTAACTAAAATTAAATTGTCATACAGAAAATGAGGAAGGAATTGATGGAAGCGGGACTTATGCATTTTGAAGAAGGCGCTTTAGAATGTTTAAATCCAGAGTTGACAGTTGATGATCAAGCGGAATTACTTCCGTATGATAAGAAGTGGGAATTTCCTAGGGAACGATTGAAACTCGGTAAACGATTGGATTTTACACAATAAATATCAAGAATTCCGATTTAAGGATCCTAAGTATTCATTGTGACCATATTGGAAATCATGACGTCATAGGCGAGAAATAATACTATAAAGTTTATTGCACTAATTCTGCAAAAATAAAAATAAAGAGATATTTGATTAAAATAACACCTAATATGGCTTTAAGATACTTGTGAAAATGGACGGCTATTATTCTTTCTCTTCCTGAATAATCAATAAATAGTTGTAAAAAGCACGTGAAATGAAGTCTGTTCAAGCAGAAAATACACGATTTGATCTGTTGAAAGAAGTGGAAAAAATGCTTTTACATGTAATGTCCAAAGATAATTTTAGCTGTCGCCCATTTTTACAAATCTGGTAAGCACGAAACAAAGAGTGACTCCCAGTTGTGCACAGAATAAATCGGACACAGCAGATTGAATGGATCGGACACAGGTCCAGTAAGAAATGAACACATGGTAGCTGCAATCGGACACAGTGACAATAGGACACAGTTCCAATCGGACAGGTCGCCCCCCCTAACCCTTCCACCAGCGAGCTTCGCCCTTCGAACCCTTCCTATCACGCGTACAGAGTGACAATGCATGTTCAGTTTGCTGCATTATGTCGCTATGACAGATTTCTTACCCAAAAAGTCATCAACTTTAACACTTAATATCTCGGTTCGCGAAGCAGATCGCTGTGTTTTTTTGCCAGATTCTTTTATCTATTTATCTATTTAACTATCTGTGTGTCCATTTCCTACTGTGTCCGATTGGCACTGTGTCCGATTGGCACTGTGTCCGATTGGCACTGTGTCCGATTGTCACTGTGTCCGATTGTCACTGTGTCCAATTGTTACTGTGTTTGATTGTCACTGTGTCTAATTGTTACTGTGTCCGATTGCAGCTACTATGTGTCCATTTCCTACTGTGTCTGATTGTTACTGTGTCCGGTTGTCACTTTGTCCGATTGTTATTGTGTCCGATTTCAACTATCTTGTGTCCGTTCCTTATTGTATCCGTTTGGACCTGTGTCCGATTCATTCAACCTGCTGTGTCCGATTTATTCTGTGCGCAACTGGGACTTCCTCGAAACAAATCACATCTGCACGATTAACGCTCGGTTATCTCTCTGCAGTCATATTGAATTATGACGTCAGAAACAACTAAATCTAGTGATCTGATAATTTCTAGCTAAGCTAAGTGTACCATTATTTCAAGATTTATTTTATACTTTTTATACTTATACTTGTTATTTTATACTTTTACGTGATTTATTGGACAGATATCTTACTTTCTGGTATTTTTTATAAGTTTTAAGAATACGAAAATATCATGTTTTTAAGGAAAAAATACAAAGCTATACGACGTAAGAAACTTTTTATATGTTATTTCTCGCCTCTGACGTCACACAACCCATCTCGCGCCGCGAGAGAACCAAGCTTTAAGAAAATAGTTGTGATAAAAAATTTCATTGCCCGCACGTCACTTATATAAAAATGAACAAGAACAAGGATAAAATGAATAAGGATGAATGAACTTTTATTTTTATTTTTATTTTTCATCGCGACAGTACATCACTACCGTCAACGCGGAGTTCTTAGCTGAGTACTCAAAAGCCTTAATGTAAACATTTCAGAATTATAATTTCTATATGAACTATCTATCTATATATATATATATATATATATATATATATATATACATACATATATAAAATATATAGATAGTTCATATAGAAATTACAATTATATACATACAATTCTATATATATATATATATATATATATATATATATATATATATATAGGGTGTCCCCCCAAAAATAAGCGGTCATATGCTGGTAGAGCAGATTAAATTGAATCGAAAAGTCCTGTACTATTTTGCGATTTTCGCAATAGTTAACGAGTTATTAATTTATGAAAATAGTCAAATTGCAAGCGCGCGGTGAGATAAAACCGCCCATTAAGATACGCATTCGCCGTTACTAGGCACGCGTGGAGCACGTAACATATGTAGATGAAAGCGTAGCCAATGTCGCTTGCAACCAACAACTTCAAACAGCAATAGCTATGCACGAGCCGCTTGAAGTAAACAATTCCTCATGCGCCTATCAACGATGATCGCCGGGCGGAAGTATCAACGATGATCTTACCGCGCGCTTGCATTTGCCGGTGAGCCGAGCTAATACGGTGATTTTTAATAATTAATAACTCGATAATTATCGCGAAAATTGCAAAATGATAGAGAACTTTTCTACTCAGTTTTATCAGTATCTGTACACGAAAGGTAATATGACCGATGTCGGATACCTTGTATATATATATATATATATATATATATATATATATATATATATATATATGTATAAAATGTAATTTATGAAATATTATACTGTTGAAGAAATATTTTATAAGGAATTTAAATTTAATTAAATTAAAATTGAATTGTAGAAAATGAGGGAAAAATTAATGGAAGTAGGATTTGTACATACTTTGAATCAATTAATTATCATATTATATATATTGAATTAATTAATTTCAATTAATTATTAATTAATTTTAGGAAAACAATTGGGCAGTGGTGCGTTTGGAGTAGTGATGAAGGCGGAAGCGCAAGGAATATGTGAAAATGAAACTGTCACCACTGTTGCCGTCAAAATGGTTCGTCGAACCACTGATCCAACTTATGTTCGTGCACTTGCGAGCGAATTAAAAATTATGGTGCATCTTGGTAAACATCTAAATGTTGTCAATCTACTTGGCGCTTGCACTAAAAATATTTCCAAACGTATGTATCATATAAAAAACAAAAAATGTTTCTAAGTGATTGAATGTTTTATCAAACACATTGCATTTTTAAAAAATTTGTGTTATTAATTTTAAGTTAAAGATGATGAAATTATTTAAGAAGCGTTGGTAATTAAAATTTTTATGTTATAATAGGTGAACTGCTAGTAATTGTTGAATTTTGCCGTTTTGGTAATTTGCATAATTACCTTTTAAGGCATAGAAATAGTTTCATTAATCAAATTGATCCCAAAACTGGAAAGCTCGATTTTACTATAGGTATGGATATATTAACAAGAACTGTTAGTATCAACAGTAATAATAGGTATTTATTAATCATTATTCTACGTTCTATAACTTTCGGAGAGTGTGCTACCAGCGTCATTCTATCTTCGATTTATGTTTGATGAACAATAAAAATAGAATGATGTTAATAGTATACTCCTTAAACATAGCCTATATCATCAAGTGTCATGCTTCTTTTATTAATAAATAGTATAAACAGTATAATATATATTTCGACGTATATTTCTGAACGTATTCTAAAGTGATTGCGTCTAAAACTATTATTCACGCTTTTATAAAATGCAATGCAAATTAATTGTAAAACTAAATATTCTTTTCATTAAAAAATATCTTATAGCGTTTTCGGATGACGTGGAACCTAACCTGGGTTGGGTGCACTACTTACACCTGAAACGAGATCTTCTTTTTTTTCCAATGCTCTCATTCTATATCCATCTCATTTTAGATATAAATAGTGCACTCAATTCGGGTTAGGATCTATTTCACCCGAAAATGCTATTAGAAAAACTAATCATTTCAACAAAGTAAATGTCTATAAAATATTAACAAAAATATTTTGTCTTAATGACTTAATTTATAAGAAATTTCAGGAACTTTAGCTTGATTAACTATATCCTGTGCTTAAAAAATATATACTGCTAAATAAAATGCACACGTACAAAATGGCGCATGCAAGGGGTTGCGGTTTAATAAGTCTTCTTTTCTCTTCTGCCCATGCAGCAGGGTAAAATATGCAGCATTATCCTTTTCTCGCAGTCTCAGTGCAAATTCAGACACCGATGTAGTAGTTCAATATTGTCCGGGAATGGGTCCAGGCTCTGAAGAGATCAACTTTTCGCAAGATGATTGTGTTCTCAGCAATAATTCATCACAACCGGGGTGGAGATCAAATTATCGCGGTGATTATAAAGATCAAAATCTTAAACCAATCTGCACTCAGGATCTATTGTCTTGGGCATTTCAAGTAGCACGTGGAATGGAATATCTTAGTCAAAGAAGGGTAAGTTGTATTTTGACATAAGTAATTGCAAACTCGCAAAATGAATCATAACAAGTTTTAAACATTGATATTTTAATTTTAAAATTATTAATTAATAAACAAAATATTTATGGAATAAATTAGAATTACATATCACAATGTCAATAGTAAAACCTGCAGAAATAGATTTTGAGTAGAGCTTGCTACCAATATTTGATGGCAAAAAAGCAACAAATTGCACACAGAATCTGTAATATCTGACATTGTGAGCAAACAGCCCTCAAAAATAGGACAAAGTCTGCCGATATGTTATGCCAATAGATTGCTAGAAAAACTGAGTAGAGCCTGTTACCATCATTTGATTGCAAAAAGGCAACAAATTGTACACAGAGTCTATAATATCTGACGATGTGAGCAAACTGTCTTAAAAAATATGACAAAGTCTGTTGAGACTACTAGGCGAATAAATTGGTGGCTCGAGCAGAGCTTGTCTTAACTTTCTTATTGGACAATTACGTCTTTCATCAAATATATACATAAAAATACATAAATAATAAATGCATGTTTAAATTTTGATTATGATTTCGCTTATATAGTTTGATAAATTTTGCATGAAACGGATGCCATTTAGCGATAGTTTTTCAATTATTGTGTTTAAATATGCATAATGACAGGCTCTACTCGATTTTTGCTGCCAATCTGTTTGTATAGCATGTCAGCATCTTTGTCGATAAATCCCTAATGAGCCTAATGCGGGCACAGATGGTTATGGATTTGCAGTCAATATCTGATCGTATTTGTTGCCAATCTGCTAGCATTTTGTTTGGTGGCAAGTAATATAAAAAATTGAATCTCCAAAATTGTATCCGTTAAATAAAATTTATGTGCTTAGACTATATTCTTAAATATTATATCTTTAATTTCTCAAAACAATATTTTCTATATTACAAATATGTTTTTCAT
This sequence comes from Pogonomyrmex barbatus, assembly GCF_055798465.1. Lineage (NCBI taxonomy): Eukaryota > Metazoa > Arthropoda > Insecta > Hymenoptera > Formicidae > Pogonomyrmex > Pogonomyrmex barbatus. The sequence continues at coordinate 1,167,547 of NW_028297118.1, read as the reverse complement.
GATAATATGTACGTATACCTTTAGGTGCTGCATGGTGATCTAGCAGCAAGAAATATTCTACTCGCGGAACACAATATAGTAAAGATTTGTGATTTTGGACTCGCAAAAACTATGTATAAAGATGGTAATTACAAAAAAAAAGGTGACGGTCCGTTGCCTATAAAATGGATGGCCATTGAATCGATTAGAGATCGAATTTTCTCAACACAATCTGATATATGGAGCTTCGGTATAGTGCTTTGGGAATTTTTCACTCTGGCTGAGACACCATATCCTGGCATGGAGGCCGAAAAACAATATCAAAAATTGATTGAAGGCTACAGAATGGAGCAACCAGATTATGCTATTCATGAAATATATGACATAATGTTACAATGCTGGAAGGCCAAACCCACGCTACGTCCAAGTTTTACAGATCTTGTGGAGAATATTGGAAATTTATTGGAGGAAAACGTAAAAATGGTGAGTTTTTTTCTCTTCTTATTCTGTAGTAACGTTATACAAACAAAAAATTGAGTGTAATAAAACGAATCTTTAAAAAAAATTACTTCAAAGAAAATATATCATATAATAAAAATATTTTTTATTCCAGCATTATATCATCCTAAATACACCGTACATGGACATGAACACGATGAATCTGGAAAGTGGCAAAAACGATTACTTAACAATGATGTCCGCGCCGGATCATGCGGCTCTATCGTCACCGAATCACGATTATGTAAACACATTTATTTCGAAAGACATAACGGATTCATCGTATTTATGCATGAATCCCAGCATGAGTCCGACGGACGAATCCGGAATATTTAGTCCTAGATCTAATCAAAATCATTCGCATTTTGAGTTCCCGTCGCCCGCATCAGATTCCGAAGATGCAATCGAACAATCTCCCATGCTGAAACACGAGGAAGATCCCTATTTGAAACCAATCAATGTTCAAGAACGACGAGCAGAGTTTGCAAGACAGAGACAAGCGATGAAAAATCAGACGAAAGATAAATCAATCGATCGAGATTCTGGTTACTGCAATACACCGCGGAATCTTCATCTAATAGATCTGAATGACATAGATAAGAATGACATGACCAAACAAGTAGATTCGAGAAAGAAGGATTACGCACCACCTATCATCAGTACACAGGACAATTATGTCAATATGCCAATACAGAAGAATGATTTGAAAAGAGGTATGCCAGATAGCTTCAGTAATCCTAGTTACGTGATGATTAATGATCGCGAGATGGACCAAAGAACTTAGTCTGTGCACTCTATTGAATTATTTTAAAAATAAGATACAATATAGTGTAATTATTTATTTATAATTAAACTCCGGAGTGATGCTTAATACTGTTTTAACTGTAATAATATCTACGTCGTTAAATAATACATACATGTACTATCAAATTTAATTAACTTCAGTGTATGCGCGCGCGCATGTGTGTGTGTGTGTGTGTGTGTGTGTGTGTGTGTGTGTGTGTGTGTGTGTGTGTGTATTCTTTCCATCAATGTGCCATGGAAATTGTTAGTATGTAAAAAATGCATCCATAAGTGAGACGAGTATTTTAACAAAAGTATTTTCTTATTACACACACGCACGCGCGCGCGCGCGCGCGCACATACACACACACACACACACACACACACACACACACAATACAAAAACTTAAAATGCAAATATTTTAACTTTCTTTAATTTTTCTTATAAAGATAAAAAAGAGAATAAAAGCAAGTTATACGATAGTAAATATAATTTACATGCAATATAATTAAGTTTACATACTTTTTTATATTTATATATAAAAAATATATAAATTATTTTTCAAAAATAAATTATATTTTTAATGACCGATGCAAAGGAAGGAAAGTGCTACTTTTTAATTTTAAGAATTAACATTTGGATGTTATGACGTATCCTATCTGAAAAATGTAAAACTTCAAAACGTTTAATTACAAATTCTTTAGATAGATACTATATTAAAGATACTATACTATTTGCAAGTAAATAATTAATATATCTGGCAAACCATATATTTGCGCATTATTGAAATTTATTCGCTTATATAAAATAAATTATAAAATAATTAGATTGCGCACATTCATCTGTTTCTGTTAGAAATTTGAAATTTGAATACTTAATTAGTGTAATATTGTAATATATCATTATATATTTATAATATTACTTATGAAAATATGTCACACAATTTCATTGTATCCCATGTATAATACAACGATATATTCGTAAATATACTTAAGTTAGATATAAGACGATATATAGAAACTAAGAAAAAATATGTCATAGATTTTTTTATGGATTATTATAAAAATGTGTTTTACTCTGACTATAATCTCTTATTCAAATTTATATATTTATACATTTATATATTACAGTTATTAATATATTTATATATTACAGTTATTAATTTTTCATTTTTTATTAGTTTATTACAATTTTTATTAGTTTATTACAAAAATAGTCATAATATAGAATTCTTTTTTAATTTTTTACAAAATAGATTGTGCAAATTCATAAAAGATATTTAATATTATAACAATATCAATATGTATTGTTATATATATATATAACAATAAGATATATAAATAAAGATCTCTTTAATCTAGACTTACTATTTATATATTTGCAAACTAATTTGTTAAGACTCGACATATTAAAGTAAAAATAAGTTTTTGTAAACAAGTAAAATATATAAAAAAATATTTCACATTACAGTGTTTCATTTTTATAAAATATTGCGTGACAATTATATTGCATGACAAAAGTTATTTAAACGTAATCTAATATATTCATATATGTATTATTCAAGTTTAGGAAATAACGCATTATTTATAATGTCATTTTTTTTAAATAATGGATTGGTAACGATATTACTTCATTCCTTTTCATTGCTTATATTTTATATCTTTAACTCTTCTTCTTCCTTATATTCTTTTATGTTTTATACCATTCTTTATATTTCTTCCTCTTTTTTTTATATTCGTCTTTGCACTTTTTTTTTAAATCTTAATATTTTTTTAAATTCTCTGTTACGTCCGGGGGACTTCACGAATTCTTCTCTTTCGGGAAGAAAAAAAAACAACGGCTGCTAACCTATAAACGGAGCACTTCGAACGATCTAAAGAAACCCTAAATAAACAAAATTTTCTCTCGAGATATGTCTCACTATCAAAAAAAATTCTTGGGGTAAACAGCCTTGTCGGCACCGACAAGTTTATGACCTACCACCTACCAATAAAAAATTAATATTAACAAAAGCAAATTCCTAACGGATAAGAAACGCGTCGGATCGTTCGAAGGTGACACTCCCCAAATTGGTGGGGAAACAAAAAAAAAACGCCAGTCAAGAAGAAACGATTAGTGGCCGTTGGCGGCCACACCAATGAACGATTGAGGGTGTGGACTGGCGGGAAAATTTTTATTAACTAATTCTATCATTCGCTAGGAAATCTGGAAATATGAAAACAACCACAATTCACAGAACACCACTCTCCTCCTTCCTCTATATTCACAATTTTCCTAAACTATCATTCGACAAGCCAACACGGAAATCTATCACACCCTCAGATATTCCCACCCCTTCGGAACCCTTTAAAAACCGCGACTTAGAGTGGATCGCTCTCTTCCCGCTTCTCATCGCTCCACGGCTTCACGGTCGGGACCATCCGAAGTTGTCAACAAATCTCTTTTGTCAGTTAGAATCTGTGCGCGATTCTTATATTTTCGTGTGATTCGACGATCCAGCCATTGTACTTCTCGACCATCACCAGCGGCCGCTACAATAAAAGTAAGTCCAACTTTGTCATTTTTTCCCGCGGTAACTGGCAGTTTGGTTCGCGACTTCTACATATTTGTCTCATTAAAACACTCCAACATTCCAAATTGGCAAGCCGCCGATTAACTCGGTGAAGCTGCCTCCCCCAATTCCACAACATTCCAACCTGGCAAGCCGCCGATTGATTCGGTGAAGCTGCCTTATCTCCTCAATTCCTCAATTTCTCTTTCATCTGACTCTCTTTTACATAGTGAACCAAACGAACGCCATCCCGAATAAACGAACGAAACGGGCATTGCGACACCGTCGGGAGAAGTCGAATAAGCGGATTCGTCGCGAAACCTGCCACGCCGAAGAACTCGCGGAGCAATTGATAGAAGTAGAACCGGGGCTAGCCAACATCTCGCTACATCAATACACCACCGCCCTCCGCTCCGCGGCCGAATTCGAAAAACAGTGCACTCCGGAGAACTTCGACGTGGAGAAGTTCTTTAATCTCGTCCGCCAATTTCCTCGCTCTCCCATCCATCCACTTCCTGGCACCTTCTTCATCAAAAGAAAGTTCAAACCCGACAGTCAGTTTTGGGATCAGATCTCAAAACACCAAATCACTGATACCATCCCTATGTATATTTCCCGTGATCCTCTTCCCTACGTCGTCCCAGTCAAGGCTTTCCGCACCGCGCACCCTAATCCCCCGCCACACCTGCAACCCGATCCCATCGACATGCTCGCGATCACCAATTTTTTACCCCAATTGGAACAATTGGGTATATAAATCCAGATTTTCCTTTGTCTGCTGTCATTTACAATATTTCAAATTTTTATGTATAAAATTTTTTCTTTTCTTTTTGTAACCAGTATCTTAACCCTTTTGATGTACATAAAGAAAACATTGTACTTCATTTTTTAATTATTATTATTAAATTAGTTAACCCGAATTCCGTCTTAATTTCTTTATCCTAAACCTTGACCCCGAGCCGTTCCCGGCTCCCTGAGGATCGCACTAGGTCCATCCCTGAAAAAGAAATTCGGTTCTCTGACCTAAAAACGGACCACCGATAGCGCGAGCGCAGGCAAGGGTAATAACGTCACCGACGCTGACCCGATCCCTGCCCCCTTAACGCGCGTTCGACTCGCGGACCGACCTCACGACGTCGTTCCGCGAGAACAGAAGAGGTTCCGTGCGTCCACCCGAGTTCTCCTCCTCCTGATGAGAGATATTATCTTTCATCCAGAACGAACCACGGACATAACATCTCTTTTCTTTCTCTTCCATTCCTTATTGTGCCTTCTTTTCTAGTCTCCATAGTATCTTTTCTTCTATATTTTCCTTTTATCTTTTTTTATCTCGTTCTATATGTCTTCTGGTTATGTATCCTCAGTACATTCATCCTCTGCAATTTTACTGATAATTCCTTACTTTGTCCAATCTTTGTCAAACTTTTTTCTATTTCCGTTATTATTTTCTTATCTCCTCTCTTATTCTTCTGTGATTCCATCTCCAATGGTAGATCGTCCGACTTCGTTCTATTTTTTTCTTCTACCGCTTTTATCTCTTTTAATGCTCTGTCGTTTCCTATAATGTAATTTATAACCTGAGCTAATTTCTTTAGACTTCCATTTAAAATTGCTCACTCTTTTTCCTTTATTTTATTTAATCAATCTACGTCCTTCTCCATATATATAATTGCAAAATTTACAAAGAATTTAAAGATTGATATTTGATAATTTCCAACTTATATTGATCTTAAACTATTTAATAACAATATATATGTGTGTGTGTATATATATATACACATTGTTTGATTGGATTGCATGGATGATTATTTAAGTTTATTATTTCTTCCAATATATATATATATATATATATATATATATATATATATATATATATATATAGAATATATGAAATAATAAGATTACATGTTTATTTATTAAGTATATATATATATATATATATATATATATATATATATAAATATACACACACACTATGAAATTACGTTTTTTTTAAAAAAAGGTAAAAAAAGGGTGTCAAGTATAGTGGAATACTTCAAAATGTCTGATATCACTATAAAATTACCTTTTTTTTAAAAAAAGATAAAAAAAGGATGTCAAGTATAGTAGATATTGCCAACTCAAATGATTATGTAAAATTTACATAAAAGATTTGATATCAATAAATGGCGCCAAGTTATAGTCTTACAAACATGAAGCTATAAGTCCATTTTAGTCAAATTATATATTTCAATCGTATAAAAGATTTGATAAACCAGTTTTAAAAAAATAAAACTCAAGTAGTAGTTTCTTTAATTTAAAAATAATAAAAACCAAATTATATGTATATCTTTCTATCCATTAAAAACTTTTTTTGCTAACCCAAGTGGTAGTAATTATTTAGCTTTAAAATATTTTTATATCACAAAATTGCTTTACTCAATTTACATTTTTATTACAAAGAATTATAAAGTAACAGTATAAAATAAATGATAAAATTTTATTTAAATAAAAAAAATTTTTATGTAAAAACACTTGGCGTTGCTTAGATCAAACGAAAATGCAAAACTAATGATGAGATTATTTGAATGTTACAAATAAAGGCAAAATTTATTATTTGATTTGATTAAATTATAATTACACACACACACACACACACACACACACACACACACACACACACACACACACACACACATCTTATTCATATTCTTTTTAGAGGTATGAGCAGCGCCAAGTGTTTTTACATAAAAATTTTTTTTATTTAAATAAAATTTTATCATTTATTTTATACTGTTACTTTATAATTCTTTGTAATAAAAACGTAAATTGAGTAAAGCAATTTTGTGATATAAAAATATTTTAAAGCTAAATAATTACTACCACTTGGGTTAGAAAAAAAAGTTTTTAATGGATAGAAAGATATAATTTGGTTTTTATTATTTTTAAATTAAAGAAACTACTTGAGTTTAATTTTTTAAAACAATGGTTTATCAAATCTTTTATACGATTGAAATATATAATTTGACTAAAATAGACTTGTAGCTTCATGTTTGTAAGACTATAACTTGGCGCCAATTATTGATATCAAATCTTTTATGTAAATTTTACACAATCATTTGAGTTGGCAATATCTACTATATTTGATACCCTTTTTTTATCTTTTTTTAAAAAAAAGGTAATTTTATAGTGATATCAGACATTTTGAAGTATTCCACTATACTTAACACCCTTTTTTTACCTTTTTTTAAAAAAAACGTAATTTCATAGTGTATATATATATATATATATATATATATATATATATACTTAATAAATAAACATGTAATCTTATTATTTCATATATTCTATATATATATATATATATTGGAAGAAATAATAAACTTAAATAATCATCCATGCAATCCGATCAAACAATATGTATATATACACACACACATATATATTGTTATTAAATAGTTTAAGATCAATATAAGTTGGAAATTATCAAATATCAATCTTTAAATTCTTTGTAAATTTTGCAATTATATATATATATATATGTGTGTGTGTGTGTAATTGTCTAATAATAAATAGTTGATTAGAAATATGATTCAAAATTATAATATATGTATAGTTCTCTAGATATGTTATTTTTTTAATTGACAAATTTTCATTTTTATTCGATTTGAAATTGATTTTTCTAAAGTGACATAATAGAGTATGTAGATAAGATTGAATAAAAGAATAATATCTTTGTTCTCTGATAAAATGAAAAATAAAACTTACCTGCAAAGTATAGATACAAACATGAGTTACATTCCGTAATTATTACAAATTGTCAAACTCGCCGCGAACGTCAACATCGTTGGCCACCACTCGGACGTGCAGAAAAAGAATAATAGTAGTATGCAATTTATTAATACTGCTAATGTTTCCTTTTTAATTTTAATATACGCGTATTTATTATTATATTGATACCCGAGAAGTCTAATCAAAAACACTACCGTGTTTACATCAATCAATTTTATCAACTCAGCGGATAAATCAAGCCGATAAATCAGGGTCACTGCAAGACCCAGCGAACATTGATTCGCTAGATTCTACAATAACCCTGACTTATCAGTCTGATAATCCGCCGGGTCGATAAGATTAATAATGACATCTCGTGACAGACGTTGCAGCCGTACAAAGGCGACGATAATGACGTTTCTTAAAGTAAAAATTTCCAAATTGGATTTTGTGTAGCAATATCTCTGCTTGTAGGGCACGTAGCAGAAAAATAAAAATACTTTTATTATGCAAGTCGGACTCAAGCTATCGATCAAGCCTACTTAGAACTTGATCAGTATAGCCGTTATTGAGATTCGATAATTTCAGATGCTCGAACCTCGACAACTCGCGTAAAGTCACACGGCAGTGTTTTCGGTTGACTTGACACCCGAGACACTACCGTGTCTCCTGATTTATTACCTCGTCAATAAATTTTCTACTTTCACTTCTTTTTTCTCCTGTCTTCTCTCTAATAGGATTTCCTTTGTTTCCTGTCCTCGCACCTGTAGGAGAACACCAGGGCGTTGAACGGACAATAAATAAGAATACGATTACATCACAACTAGTGCCAGGATTAAAACGAGAACAATACATCTCAAAATGCGAACATTGCCAGAAGAATAAATTGCAACGACGCGCTAAAGCGTCTTTAATACTAACAGATACGCCAAAATCATTTGAAAAATGCGTGTTCGATATCTAGAACTCTTGCCTGTAACGACACTAGGAAACAAATATATATTAACATTTCAGGACAGCTTAACAAAATTTAGCAAAGGAATACCGGTACAAAATCAAGAACTGACAATAATAGCTAAAGAGTTTGTGATAAGAATACTAGAATATGAAATCCCAGATAAAATCCTGATCGACCAAGAAACAAATTTCACCAGCGAATTATTTAAAAATACATGTAAATTATTAAAAATACAAAAATTGCAAACAACGGCCTACCATCCGGAAACAAATGGAACATTTGAAAGATCACACCGGACATTAACCGAATATTTACACTATATTAACGACGACCAAACAGACTGGGATGAGTGGATACCGTATGCAATGTTTGCGTATAACACGACACCGCACATCGCTACAGGTTTCACGCCGTTCGAACTGGTTTACGGGCACCGCTACCTACGGTCCTAACCAACTCACCCAATCAACGTACACGTACAATGATTATGTGCAAGAACTCCGCGAAAGGATACGTGCCGCGAATCAAATAGCGAAAGAAAACGTCAAAGAGGAAAAACAAAAAGCAACAAAAACGACAGAAAAACAAAAATATGCACATTCGAAGAGACAAAGGGGGGACAAGGGAGACAAAATCCTATTGTTCGACGAAATAGTTCGACGAGGACGATCGAAAAAATTAGACGCGTTATGGATCGGACCCTATGTAATTCTAGAAAAAACGGGCGACGTAAATTATAAAATAAAAATGGGCTGCCGAAAAATAAACATACACGCGAACCGAATCAAAGCGTTCGTTGAGAATTAAAAAAGAGATAGAATAAAAGCGCATAATAAAAAAAAATAATAAAAAATAAAAAACAGTGGGACTTACCGACAAAAAAATCCCAGCAGATCCAGATGACACAGATAATAGCGCCCAATAATAAATCCATATACTAAAAATAAACTAACAGCACACTACATTACAATACTACACTAAAAAATTAAAAATAACAAAAGTCGAATCTTCGAGTTCGAATAACAGCTACCCGGCGGGGGCGGCAAGCTCATCCTCGTCCAGATCGTTGGCTGGCAAACCCTTCAATGGATCATCCACCGGGTCATCTTCCGCATCAAACTCCACATCAGCCAAAATTGCTTCAGGCATATAAATAAATAATTCGTAGAGTTCTACAGACCACGACAATTCTGTAATTCTACCGGGCGGATCATTGGAAATATATCAAATAGAATCCTCGCCGATGTGAAAAACACCATCGTTATAGAAATGGTTAACAATCCACAACCACTCTCGCACGCGATGGAAATGCACCCGAGCGGCAGGGGCATTTAGAAATTAAGTTTACTTCAGCATCCACTTATCATGTCAAACTCATCGTCATCGAACGACGCTTCCGCCGCTGCACCGTCATCAAACACCGGCGGCGATGCGTCGCGCTCGGAGAGATTTTCACGGGAGTCCATGTCGAATGCGAGGAAAACGTCTCGACAACTGACGAGATGCAGTCGGAAGGCTCATCGCAAAAAGATGAAATATTAGAAGGTTCATATGGAACACCGACATAATAAAAAAGATAGACCAGCAAAAGTAACCGCTAAAAAAGACACCAAATGTTATAAAAAGCAAGCTCAACAGGTCCAAAGAAGAATCTTTTTAATTAAGAAAACGAAATAAGAATAAAATAATATTATGCCAAGGAATACGATAAAAAAGAAACGCCGATTTCGAACATCGCAAACTTTTCATGAAAAATAAGAAATTTTATTTTAAAATTAATTTAGAATAAAGATGTGGATAACCAATGGAGCTATGGAAGGAGAAAAGAAATTATTGAATTATTGACCATTTGAAATAGAGAACTTCAAACATCACCTTGGGATATATTTCGAGGAAATAGGAAAACTGAACATAATCAATTCATTTCTGGAAATAGTTATAAGAATAGATATTTCACCAATCGAAAAGCAAGCAGAACAAATAGAAGAATACATTCTTAAAATACAAAACGTATGCACTATACTACAACTTACAAACAAAGGATCATGTCACAATTATAATAACATAATTGAAAATAACTACCAGCGACTAAAACATTTAACGAAAAGAATAAACTCTCTGTATAAGACACAAAATATGAAAACGAAACGAGGACTGATAGATAGAATAGGAACTGTTGCCAAGACATTATTTGAAACAATGGACAATGATGACAGAAAATTAATCAACAAACAATTAAATATTCTACATAATAAACAGCAAACGACAGAGCACATAATAAAAAATCAAATTAAAATTATAAATGCGACGATAGCGCATATAAACAATCACGAAAAGATAATTCAAAATAACGAAAATGTTTTAGCTGCAATCAAACGTTTTAGATGCAATCAAAAAAATTAGAAACGACAATAACAGCGGAAATAAGTAGCGAAAACATAAAGGAACATTTTATAATTACCAATGCAATATTTGACGAATTGATACAACACGCGGAAGACACTAAAATATCTAACTGCGATAAAAAATGGAATACTACACGCGACTAATATCATTAGAAGAGATAATTGAAAACCTTAAAAAAGCAATAACACAAATACCTCAAGGATTATATTTCCCATTTAAAATAAGGGAAGACGATTGTACCACGATGGAAAAAGTAACGACAATGAGCGCGCACTGCGACAAAATAGACGTTTATACAATCCTACATTTCCCACTAATTTCACTTCCAATATACGAAATATTAAACATAATATCGTTATCGGCACACAAGCAAAACATGTCCGCATTAATAGAAATCAACAACCTACTAATAGCCTTAGATAGACATGTACGCAAGACTGAACGAAAAGTTAAGAGAATGTAAAGAAGTAAATGCAAACTATTTGTGTGAACAAATTTTCCCGATCAGCAATGTTAAGACCGATTCATTATGTGAAATGTATATATATATATATATATATATATATATATATCTATATAGGAACCGATAACCGCTATAAAAATTGTAAAATTAAATATGTATTAATAAAAAATAGCATATGGATAACCTTAAATAATTCACGCTTTTGGTTATATTCTATACTACAAAACAAATTATTACAATCTCATGTAAAAATAATAAAGAAATGCGTAAAACTATTACAAATACAGGAAAAATAACATTATCAAATAATTGTAAAATAGTTACAGCGGACGCAATAATAAAATCAAAAATTACCAATCATGGAAAAGAAATAAAACTTATCTACCAGATTATAACATTACAATACTGAGCGAAACTCTCAAGGCGAACAAAGCGGAAAAAATTAAATTAAAAGTTGTACAAAACCCGACAGACCTGACAGAATTAACAAAGAAATTAAACAAAATGAATAATGAAATAAACACTAATGAGATATTTTATAAAAACACTTTGTATGTCCTATATCAAAATATTAATAATAACCATCGCTATCATAACAATAATAATTGTATTGAAAAATAAAAAACAACAAAACTATTAAACAAATATTAGTAGAGCTAAGCAGAAATAGTGTTACGTATTATAGATCGCGCTGTTAGAAGAAGCGAAAGTACGCGATACTAAACAAACGATTATACAAAAAATATATCGGGATAAAAATTTTGTAAAAGTGAAAACGTTGTACCTCCATTTTCTTTTACTAACGAGGGGGGATGTTGTAGCTAGATCTACAACTAATAGTAAAAGTAGTCCGCATGACAACAAAAGTAGTCCGCATGAATTTCGGAAAAAGTTTTTTGAAAGACGACACAAATGCGTGATTGGCAAACTTGCGATCAGTCTTTCGAAAGATCACAGCATTGCGCGAGAATATTCCGAAAAGCTTATCAGCAAATTCCTCAATTTGCTGATAACCGAGCATGATATTGGTCAATCAATATCACGCGATCAATCGTATCACGCAACCAATCAGAATGCTGATCGGACATCAACCAGTCTACATAATCGGCTATACAAGGCGGAGTCGGACGGAGTCGAAATTATAAGTCGTTCGGAATCAAAATTATAAAAGTCGCACAAGATATTACCGAATCCCGTCGCGAAGTTCACGCGAGCCGTATTATCAGCATCTCAGGTGTCACACTCGGTCGTCGGCCGCCAGAATAACATGAGACGCGCCGAGCCGCCCGACGACGCTTAATCGTGTGTGAGAAATATAACAATGTAATATCATGTGTTTGTGTTCTTGTTAAAATAAATCAATCAAATTAAAGGAAAATGTGTGTTAGTGATTTCAAGAGGACCCCTACATTCCTTTGATCCTGCTCGGAGTTTCAACTCCTTAGGCTTGACGAACCCGATTATCCCTAATAATAACGTTGTAGCCCATCCGGGGTACAACAGATAATTTTATTAGGATATCACTTATTTTTTTAGTAACAAATAATATCTATTATTTAGCATATTTGAAACATTTTTATACTTTATATATACTAGAAAAAATAATCAGTATTCAGTCATTATTTTTTAATAATCTTTTGTAAAAAAAATATATTCACATTTTTTGCTCCTCTAGGCCATTTTTTCTTGTTAATTTGCGCATCATCAATGTCTATCCATCCATTAGACGTTTAATTAATGATTCCTAAAGTGCCAATATATTTATCAATCTTTTCTTTCAATAAATTAACAGAAACAAAATCTTCGTACAGGAGGTAACTGAAAAAGATCTTCAAATAAAAGAATTTGTTTTCGACCAAACCAGCCATCATTACATTTAGTACAATATTTTGGATAATCGAAAATGTATATACATTAAAAGTTAATTAAATATCATTGATATTTCATCTATTATAAAAAGTATAACATCATTTAAATCCGCTCGTAAAACTTTCAATACATGATCAGATAATTGTTTATATTTAATAGTATAATCATGTTCAACAGGTAATTGGAACAATCTGTGAATTGTCAAATGTTTATATTAAATGCGGCAATACCTGTAGGTGCTGCTACAACAGTTTCTTTATTAAGATTTTGTTTTATACAACATTTAATAGTCTTAATTAGAAAACGTTTTCCAGTATCACCTTTACCGCTAACATGTAATCGTAATACTGATTTATTTAATTTAATAGTGCTAATAACTTTATCAAATACTCTCTTTTGATCCGTGTTTAATTTTTGTATGTTTTATGTTTATTTATGTTTATGTTTATTGATGTGTATATTTATTCAGCTTCAAGACGTAATAAAAAAAAAAAAATAAAATAAAATTGATTCTAATTTTATTTCTATTTCTATTTCTTATTCTATTTTTTCAATGTATTATATATTACAATATTACTTACTATTATATGTGACACGTTATATCTTCTTTTTTATTAACCAATATGTACAACTTCACATGAAGGACACCTGTCAAAGATATATCAAATAAAAAAAATGAGCGCTGCAAGAACTGTCATACAGAGACGTTCATTAGCGCCTCTTGCGATAGAAAAAGGAGAATCACGGTCGACGACGACCAGGACGATTCTTAAATTTACCAATTTGAACTTTGCGTCACGATTGCGTCGCATGATATTTCAATTTGTAGAACACGGAGAAAAAAAATAAAAACACTTTTCTGATATAATTTGATATTCAGCTATCGATTAAGTAGTTAAAACTTAATCGATGCAATCATTGCTGAGATATGAAAATGTAGACCGAGTTTATCCCGGGGTCTCGCGTAAATAGACGCCACGGGCGTCTCGCCGCCGTTCTACGCGAACTTCGCTGCACTTCGACTTGACGTCGAGACACCACCCGTGTCTCTTGATATAAGCAAAAATATGCGTAACTTGTCGAATTTATAATTAATTATCCGAAATATAGTAAACTTTTGATTTCTAAGAATATTCTCGGAATATATACAATAAGATTGTAATAAGAAAATAATTTCGTATTTATTCTTACTCATTTTTATTATTATACTCTTTTATTTATATTCTTTTTATTATACTCTTTTTATTATACTCTTCAGTTATTATAATTTTATTATAAAATTATATAACAGCTTATTATAAGTATAACAAGTAAAGCATATGATTATAACAATTTTCGAATTTCTTCATACATCGTTTTCATATCTGTTTACTCTCTTTAATATAATGTATACGTCAACAATAATGAGTGATAGTGAGATAATGAGTGATCAAGAAACATCGGAGACGCTCGACGACCGCACGGTGCACGAAACGCGAAAGATACGATAATATTTCTATTTCCTTCTTACGCGTCGCGAGTGCGAGAGAGTATAATGATATTCCTATTCTCTGCTCATAGGCGCTTCGGTGCGAAAGAGTAGGATGATATTTCTATTCTCTTCGGCCAATCCAATATGCCGAGCGCCGAGCGCACATGTACATGCCTCGTCTTATGTATGTACGCCTCGCATCGGTCCTATATTGCAGCGGCCGATTTCGAGAAATAAATTTATCGGAAATAAATTTGATGTGCGATAGTAAACGAGAGAATGAATTATGTAATAAATTATGTAATAATGCAATAAAATAATAGTCCTTTTCGCAAATGTCTGTCTTATGTTTGTTAATTATTTCAATTGTGTACAACGGAAATATCAGAATTGAAGAAACGATTGAGTTCTACATTGATAGAGTGGCAATGCGTCAGACTTGCCATGCCGGATTCGATCCCCAGCCAATCATCAGGATGATACTATCTCCTGCCTCCTTTTTTTTATCTTCCTTATAACATTATATGAATTAAAGAGAGTAAGCATGAAATATATGACTAACGTCTAATAAATTTGATTAGAAGACAAAACTTTTAATAACACTTTAATAACATTTTATTTGCAAAATAAAAATGTTACAACGCTGTATATTTGTGAATTTTTATCATGGTACGGGTGTGTCTTTAAAAATATGAACAATTTATATATAATTAGACATTACAAATATGTAAAATGCGCTCGGCATTCGGCAACATTGGCCGAAGAGAATAGAAATATCATCCTACTCTCTCGCATCGAAGCGCCTGTGAACAGAGAATAGGAATATCATTATACTTTCTTGCACTCGCGACGCGTAAGAGAAGGAAATAGAAATATTGCACTGTGCGATCGTCGAGCGTTTTCGATATTTCTTGATTATCATTATTGTTGATGTATATGGCTTTATCAGACACAATGAATGGAAATACTCTCATCAAACATCACGTTTGACTAGCTGTTTGCAAAATTTTGTGGTCTTTTAAATTATTTAGAGATGCTGTTGAAAAATTTGCAGCAATGGCTTATTTTTTTGTTCCGAAAAATCGTATTTAAATAGATGAATTCTATTGTTAAATGTGTCCAGTTTCAAATTATACTGATCATGTGTAATGAAATGATTCAAAACTAATTTTAATTCCATTGGAGTTATCCCTTCAAAAATATCGTGCATAGAATCAAATACAAAATTTTCTGTACAATGAAAATAACACAACGAGTGTAGGGCACTATTTTCTTTAACTCCGGATTGTTTCATCGAATTTTATATCTTTTAAATTTATTTTTTCTGTTATACTTTGTACTTGATTGTTGTATAATTCTTTTGTGCGAGGCGCTGCAGATATGTTTATACTATTTTTAAAATCGTTGCGATTTATCATGTACAATCTGCAGAAATATTGAGCTGCTGAACTAAGAAGTCCAAATAATTGGTGCGCTGCTAGTCCGTCAGCGCATACAGCAGCAACAGTAGCTTGAAGAATCCACTCTATTCCATCAGATATTGTGATAACCAGTATCACTTTCCAGAGTTTTCATATCTTGCAAAAATGATCTTAAAACTGCTGCCATGCCATACTTATCAATATCAGCTGTATGGCATAAGTACTTGTATTGCACCCAAAAATGAATTCAAGCACTGTCGTAAATTTTATACAACAAAATAAAATGTCCCTATTTTGTGTGGTTGAACTCTTGAACCAAGAGAAATTATTAACGACAATATCGTCATAGTACAATTGAATTCTAAATGCGTTAGGATATTTGCGAAAAAATTCATGCGTTTGAAAACTTTGGCCATCTCTAAAATTAACTAACCAATCATGATCAGAACTTGTCTCTGAATTAATGTATTCGCGTATATCAGCATGAGACATAATTAATTGCAACGTTTCGATTATAGATACATATTGTATACTTTCATAAACTTGTTTTTGTTCCCACTCTTGTTTATGTGTATTAAATCGCTCATCTATTCTATATCCTAATGGTATTTTTATATCCTAATGGTATTTCACATGGTTGAATGTACTTATAGTTCTTCTTTAATACTTTAATCTGACCTGTCAAGGTATCCATATTTTTAAATAAATCATTAAAATTGAATTTATTTAAGAATTTTTTTAACTGCAGGTTCTTTTACATTAATATTTTGGGATGTACAAAAATCTGTTACTTCATCCTGTACAAAATCGGAAATATCAGAAACAAAAATGTCGACTGCTGCTATGACTTTTTTTAAAGCTGTACCAGTAATGGAAGAAAAAATTGCATTAGCAATATAGCTTTTTTTTATATGTCGTATAAAGGAATTGTATTTCAGAAAATGTCTGGCGCAATTATCTTGTTTACAAAAAAATCCCGATGCTTTGTACTTGATTAACAATATAGCATGGTTGCGGCGAAAAGTTTTGGAGTTGAAAAGTTTTTAACTCCATAAAAAACTTTCTTGCATTGAAAACATATAAGTCTATAATTATCCATTATATTAGTTAAAGAGAAGGATTGAAATTTATAATATTTATTTGAAATCAACTTCTGTAAAATTAAAAAAATTCTATCAATTCTAATTTTAGAAATTGTTATAATATGTTATTATTATTCTAGATTTAGAAATTGTTATAATATGTTATACACGCATTACACATACACATGCACACACACACACACACACACACACACACACACACACACACACACACACACACACACACACACACACACACACACACACACACACACACACACACATACACACACGCGCGCGCGCGCGCGCGCATTTTATATATAAGTAATATGTACGTAAGTGTACATTAATAAGTTCAAAGTTATTTTCATGAATAAACTGCTTCGTATACAAAACCGAAAGTATCGATGCTTTATACAAGTTGGTTCATACAGTTATCTCGAAATTGAAATGAATATATTAGGATCTGAATGTGAAATATTTACGTTCTAATATTTCAGCAGCTTCACTTTGTACATCTTGGCAGCATAAGTACCGCTTCAATTCTTTCGGATCATTTAAAGTTTCCTACAACAATGAAACAATGAAACTTTTAAATTCATGTTATAGATGTAAAATATTATTCAGCAAAAAACATATAATTTTAAGATTTATTGGTTAATTTTCATTGAAACGCGTAATTTATTTTTTTGCTATTTAATTTTTTATATTTTGACCAACTCTGAAAAATACAATACGATTAAAGGCCACTGTATATATATTAAATTCAATATATTTATACTTACTTCTGGTAAATTCCACTTGATTGGAAAATCCATCGTGGCCATAAAAAAATAAACCAGCGACGATGTGGCAACGAAAAAACACAGACGCGCGAAGCATCACGGTTCCAGCGATTCCCTCGCGGAGTCTCTCGCGCGAAAGAAACATTTACTCTTATCACACTGAAATTTCACTCTTGTAGGAGTATTGAATATTGATCGGACATTTAAATCACTCCTATATGAGTAAGTTTGTTCACTTCATTGCAAGGAGTGAACACATTCACTCCATAGGAGAAAAAGTTCACTCCAAAACGGAGTGATCTTTTATTCACTCTAGCAAAGAGTGATGCATTTCACTCCTAAAAATTTAGAGTATAGCACTTTCTGTTATAAGACTTGAATTTGTTATTGTTAATTTGACATAAAGTATAAAATATCTTGCAAATTATTCATTCTTGGTAACTATATCTTAATACCTTTATGCACAGAATGAGATGAGTCAATTGATCAAAAAAATACATATGAAATTATTTTCTCAATATAAATGTATAATATATATTCCGAAAATGTCTAAGAAATTCATAATTTGCTGTTTTGAGTAATTAATTACAAATTCGACAAGACATTTATTAAATGATAAATGAAATAATCAAATCATATTATATTACTTCTTCTTTCTCTCTCCTGTTTATTTAATATAAACAAAAATATGCGTAACTTGTTGAATTTGTAATTAATTATATGAAATATAGTAAATTTTCGATTTCTAAAAGTATTCTCGGAATATATACAATAAGATTGTAATAAGAAAATAATTTCGTATTTATTCTTACTCATTTTATTATTATACTCTTTTATTATATTCTTTTTTTATTATATTCTTCAGTTGTTATAATTTTATTATAAAATTATATAACAGCTTATTATAAGTATAACAAGTAAAGCATATAATTTTAACAATTTTCGAATTTCTTCATACATCGTTTTCATATCTGCTTACTCTCTTTAATTCATATAATATATACATCAACAATAATGAGCCAGAAGATGCCAGAAGATGACAAATATTTAAGACTAATATTACTTTTAAATAGAATTACAGAAATAGTATTTTCTCCTAAATTGAAATTATCAATATTGCCATATCTATCTGAACTGATTATCGAACATAATAATCTATTTAGAAAATTATTTCCAAATGTTAATCCAATTAATAAGGACCATTATCTAAATCACTATTGCGATTGTATTCGTAATTTAGGTCCTCTACGCTAGTTGAATTGTTTACGTTTCGAAGCAAAATACCAACTTTTAAAAAGATACGATGCAATATGTTGCAATTATAAAAATATCACTAAAACAATGATTAATATATACCAAATGTCTCAATGTACAATTTGGGGAATTAATGAAAGTCCATTTAATAGTAATAAGTTAAAATAGTCTAAACGAGAATATGTGAAAGTTGCTCATATTCTTAGCACAATTAAACTTAAATAAATTGAGATTCGAAAATAATGATTACATTTTCAAATTAAACAGAATTGTAGTACATGGAATTGAATATCATAATGAGTTATTTGTTGCCATTGATAGCGATATTGAAACAGACGATGGAGATATTTTATTCGATAGAATTAAAGAAATATTAATATTGAATAATGATAAAGTTTACTTATGATGTGAAGTATGGCAAACATTATGGTTGGAAGAATTATTAAATGCTTATTGTGTTCGTGAAAATTCTACAGATTATAGATTGATCAATACTGACAATTTGCCACATCCGAAATCACTTTCTCTGTGATTAGATTATAAAAAAAACTTCTGTTATATAATTCTCCGCCATATGATTTTATAATTATTTAACTGGATATACGTACTTTCTTGTATATACATGTTTATGCACAAGTAAACAAACACATATATATGTATATATATATATATATATATATATATATATATATATATTGTTGTAGCCAGGTCTACAACCAATAATAAAAGTAGTCCGCATGGCAACAAAATTAGGTCGCATGAATCTCGAAAAGTCTTTCGAAAGATGACACAAATGTGTGACCGCCGAAATTGCGACCAGTCTTTCGAAAGACCGCAGAAATGCATCGCGAGAACATTGCGAAAAAGCTGATCAGCAAATGCCTAAATTTGATGATCAAATCGAGCGTAATATTGATTAATCAATATCACGCAATCGATCGACGCAAGCGATCAGAATGCTGATCGGGCATCGATCAGACTATATAACCGTTTACACAAGGCGGAATCAGCAGAGTCAGGAGTCAATCAAGCATAACGTGTCGTTCGGAATCGTTATTATAATTATCGCACAAGATATTACACGAGCACAGCGAAGTTCACGCGAGCCGTACTATCAGCGTCTCAGGTGACATATTCGGTCGACGGCCGCCAGAGTAACGCGATACGCGCCCGCCGACGTCTAACCGTGTGTGAAAGAAATAAAATAAGTAATACTAAATCCAAGAAATTGTGCAATTGTTAAATAAACCAAGTAACATAAAGAAAGTGTGTTAGTGATTTCAAGAAGATTCCCTTCCATTCTTTTGATCCTGCTCGGAGTCCCAACTCCTTAGGCTTAACGAACCCGACTATCTCTAAAATTAACGTAGCCCATCCGGGGTACAACAATTATGTATATATATATATATATATATATAATTATTCAATTATATTCCTTATATAATGCATATTATATAATACATTTTAATACCATCAGAGGATTTGAAAATCTGCACTGTGCATTTGAAGATCAGAATGTATATTCATATATAAAACTGCACACGTACGCACGCACACAAACGCACACACAGATTGGTATGTATACATTAAAGAGATAAAGATTATTTACTCATTTCAGAAGAATGTGTTGATAACACAGCATTCCTATCATTGACAGAAAATGACTTAAAAGAATTACAAATAAAGATAGGCTCAAGAAAGAAGATTTTAAATTTGATAAATTCAGCAAATCAAGTATGTATGTCTTTTGTGAATTACTGATTATGTATATGTATATAAAAATAATTTATTGATATCTTTTATACTGATATATATTCCACACTCCACACTTCCAAATTTTCACTTTCATAATACTTATCTATATGTAATGTTTTTGTAACTATAGGACTGTGTTGTTATTAGTAAAATATCTGAGAAAGACAATGAAACGATACAAGTTTCTAATACTAATGTAATACCAGTAGAAAATACCGAAGTAGAAGCTTCAACAAGTGATTGCAAACTTCCAAATGCGCCTACTAAACAGAAACACAGTATTCAGGAGGTGTGTAATATAATATAAATTTTAATGCAATAAAATTAAATTAATGTAATACACATACACATTTTATAATATTTATTTGTTCATTAATGCTCTGAAAAAATAAATATTATAAAATGCATATATATTTCTGGTTATATAGTACAATAATCAAGGGAGTACATTCAATGTTCGCGATTGGGTAAAAGAACATGATGCGAAACAAAAAAGGAAATCTTCTTTGTTAAGTGCGCTAGATGCCGACATAATAGACAATAAAGCTCGTCATGAGTTGATAAGAATAGTTTGCGCAGAAATCGTCAAGTTCAATAATAACATGTAAGTTTCATTAATTTTAATTTTAATAATTTCACATAAAATTTCATCTACTTTAAAAAACATATATATATATATATATATATATATATATATATATATATATTGTTGCGGCCGTGCGGTGTTCCGTTCGGCGCTGCTGAAATTAATCAATATCATCGATAAGAGTTTGAATAGAGAATCGGCCCTTGACAACGCGTCGTTCTCCGACTGTTTTACAGATTTCACGGCCAGATTCCGCGGTGGCTGGACGCGTTTCTGTACCGTTGTACCGTTGGTTTAATAAAGAGCGAGCTTTTCTTTAAACAGTGTTCTTCCTTTCCGAAAGCGCTCCGCTGAGTACCGCGATCTCGGGAAGTAACGCCGCGAACGCGACAATTTTGGGGACTCGTCCGGGATCGAATTTTTCGATCCGTGTGTGAGAGATAATGGCGGAGCGACAAACAGAAGAGACGGGGACTGGACAGGAAGAAGCGAAAGGTCGGAGAGTGGTCTTTGCAAGAAAAAGGGCCTGTACTCGAGCGGAAGAGCCGGAGGCTCCGAACTTGGAGGAGATTCTTCGCTTAACGCTGGAGAAGCTTCGCTCTCTGAGGGAGGAGCGCGCTCGTCGAGAGACAGAAATATCTTCATATCTGCCCGGTCCGCAGGAAGAGATTTCGCAACGTCCGATATCAGGCCAGTCATTTCCTTTTTCAAATTTTAGTTTCGACTTGAAACTTAAGCCCGATACTTATGACGGTAGTGTTCCATTGCGCGAATATCTTACGCAGTTTAATTTAATTGCGCGGGCGAATAATTTGGGAAACGCAGAGAAGGCTGTCGTATTAGCGTCATGTCTCCGAGGAAAAGCGCGTGCGATTTTGGAAGGGGGCACGGATTTTGAGAACTTTCAATTTGAAAATTTGGTCGCGCGTTTAGAGCTACGTTTTGGAGAAAATTTATCCTCGCAAAATTATTATTATCAATTTACGAATCGAAAACAGAGATTCGGAGAAGATTTAGCTGCATTAGGCTCGGATATCAAGCGTTTATCTCGATTAGCTTATCCTGAATGTTCTCCCGGAGTTCGTGACAAAATTGCTTGTTCTCAATTTGTAGTTGTATTATCTGATGTGAATGTTAAATAGACATTGCAGCTAGAAGAGTTAACATCTTTGAGGGCCGCGGTAGAAAGGGCTTTAGCTATTAAAATTATTAGGGAGAATTGTTTAAAAGAGCGGAGAAATTTTGATTTTAAAAAGGTTAAAGATTGCTCGAATTTTAAGAGCAATCCTGATTTAAATGGATTCAAAATAGAATCTCGTGGAACGAGAGGTTTAAATTTTAAGAAAAAGGAGAATTTTAAAATTCAAGAGAAAAAGGAATGTTGGCAGTGCGGAAAACAAGGGCACTTCCGTTCCGAGTGTCCATCACTTTCTGTTTCACAGCAAGGAAAATAGGTTTTGTCGAACTTTTAGGGGCGGGCTCGACAAATGGAAGAAATGCCCCAGGTGTTTGTAGGCGTTTTGAGAGAGGGTATGAAAAATCAGGAAATTTTGTTTTCCAAAGCTCTCTTAATGGGAGAGACTGTTTTTTTAAATTGGATACGGGCTCCGACGTGATCTTGGTGAGTAGTAAATTTATAGGGAGAAAAGGAAAGTGTTTTTCAGCAAAGGAAGAAAATTTGAGGTATCCTACGGGGGAAAGGGTCCCGATCAGTTTTAAAATGTTCGCTAAGATAAAGTTAGGGAGATTTAATTTAGAGTTATCGATTTTCGTTGCCGATATTGGAGAGGATTGTATTTTGGGCGCGGATTTCTTTTCACGAATAGGGATGCAAACTGTAATAGAATCTTTTCTCCGTGGAGATCATAGAGAAGGTTTTTGTCGTCGGATTAAGCAAGAGGACGAAACTGTGCCCGCGGAGTTGGAAGAATTCTTTGATAATAATTCCCGGGAGTTGGAGGTAGATCAGAGAATAGTTTTCGCTACATTGTTGCGAGAATTTCGTGACGTGTTTTCGGAGCAAGCTGTTGCAGGAAAGTGTGAAGTTCTTCAACATAAAATTGAATTAATGGATTCTTCAAACAGGCTCCTAGGAGAATTCCAATTCATATGCGTTCAGAAGTTGAAAAAATTATGGAATACATGAAAGAACAAGGGATAATTGAAAAATCTTTAAGTCCTTGGGTTTCTCCAGCAGTTTTGGTAAAGAAGAAAGATGGATCTCTTAGATTTTGCATTGATTTTCGGAAATTGAATGCGGTTACGAAAAAAGATTCTTATCCGCTACCAAGGATTGACGATCTTCTTGATCAGTTATCGGGAAATGCCTGGTTTTCCACTCTGGATTTGAAGAGTGGTTATTGGCAACTGAAAATTCGTCCCGAAGATAGGGAAAAGACTGCTTTTTCTGTGGGGAATGGACTTTGGCAATTTGTTGCAATGCCTTTTGGTCTGTGTAATGCCCCGGCTACTTTTGAACGTCTTATGGAACGGGTGCTTCGGGGTTTACTTTCGAAAATTTGCCTGGTTTATTTAGATGATGTGATAGTATTTGGCAAAACCTTTGAGAAAATGAAAGAGAATTTAAGAGAGGTTGTTCTGAAATTTCGTGCTGTGAAACTTAGTGTTAACCCAAAGAAATGTGATTTATTTAGGAGACAAGTAAAATATTTGGGTCATGTTGTTTCTTCTGCCGGGATCGCTACGGATCCTGAGAAGACTGAAGCAGTCACTGAGTGGCCAGTTCCTCAGAATAAGAAACAGGTTCGAAGTTTTCTTGGATTTTGCTCTTATTATCGGAAGTTTGTTAAGGGATTTTCTTCAATTGCGAAGCCTCTGTTTAAGTTAACTGAGAATTTGACTAAATTTGATTGGACCGAACAATATCAAGAAGCATTTTTGTGGTTAAAACAGGCATTAACGTCTGCACCTCTTCTTTCCTTTCCGAAGGAGGAAGGAAAGATGATTTTGGATACGGATGCTTCAGGTTTTGGAATAGGGGCGGTACTTTCACAAGTTCAGGACGGCTATGAGAGGGTCATTGCTTATTATAGTCAGGTTTTGAACAAACCTGAGCGGAATTATTGCACAACAAGAAGAGAGTTATTAGCTTTGATAGATTCGATGAAACATTTTCATCATTATTTGTACGGAAACAGTTTCTCTATTCGAACTGATCATGCTTCTTTGAGATAGTTGATGTCCTTCAAAGACTTGGAGGGACAATTGGCTCGCTGGATGGAAAGGTTACAACAATACGATTTTGATGTTGCTCATCGAAAGGGGATTATACACAGTAATGTCGATGGTCTTTCGAGACGCCTTTGTGTAGAAGAAAAATGTAGATTCTGTTCTAAAGTTCAGAGAGGGCTTTTTGAGGATAAAGGAGTTGCTTGTATTGTTTTGCGTGAGGATTCTTCTGAGGATTGACAAAGGGCTCAAATAGAGGATCAGGAACTTGCAATGTTTTTACTTGCCAAAGAAAATGATTTGCGACCTTCTTGGGAGGAAGTTTCTTCGAAAGGATTGTCAGTCAAGATTTATTGGCATCAATGGCATGCCTTGGAAATCCAAAATGGGATTTTGCATAAGAGATGGGAGGCTCCTAATTTGAAAAACAGTTTTCTTCAGTTGATGGTTCCGCGAAGCAAAGTGAAGCAGATTTTAGAAGAAGCTCATGATACTCCTTCTGGAGGGCATTTCGGGATCAATAAAACGCTGGAAAAGATCCGGAAGCGTTTTTATTGGGCAACCTGTAAAAAGGATGTTGAGGAATGGTGCAGAACCTGTAAGATTTGTATTGCGAAGAGGGGTGCTGCAGATAAGGGGAAATCTCCTTTGCAGATCTTTAATTCGGGAGCTCCTTTTGAGAGGATTCAAATGGATATTTTAGGCCCGTTACCCGTTTCTTCTTCAGGCAATAAGTATCTCCTAATTGTTGTAGATTGTTTTACTAAATGAGTAGAGGCTTTTCCTTTGAAAAATATGAGAGCTATTACAGTAGCAGAAATTTTTGTTAATCATGTTGTTTCTAGATATGGGGTCCCGTTGGAACTTCATACTGATCAGGGAAGGAATTTTGAACACAGCTCTTTCAAGAATTAATGAGAATTTTGGGAATTAGGAAAACGAAGACGACCGCTCTTCATCCTCAGTCTGATGATCAAGTTGAAAGACAACATCAGACAATTTTACAGTATTTGTCAAAGTTTGTTGAAGAGAATCAAAAGGATTAGGATCGTTGGATTCCTATGTTTCTTCTTGCCTATAGGACCTCTAAACATGAGGCTACAGACGTAACTCCTTCAGAATTGTTTTGCGGAAGAGATCTTACCTTGCCGATGGATTTGCTAAGAGGTACTCCTCCCAGTTATGGTTTTTCCGAGTCAGCGGAGGAGTACGTTCGGAATTTGCGGCAGAAGCTGGATGAAATTCATCAGAGAGTAAGAGAGAGATTAGAATCAAAGTCTTTGAAGATCAAATGCCGCTATGATCGAAAGGCTAGGCATCCCGTTTTTGAGGAAGGACAGAAGCTTTGGTTATTTAATTCTCATCGTAAGAAGGGTAGGTCTCCCAAACTACAGAACGATTGGGAGGGGCCTTTTGAGATAATTAAGAAAATTAGTGATGTAGTTTTCTGTATTTCTCATTCAGGTAGTCGGAAAAGCAAGGTTGTGCATGCCAGGTTAGCTCCGTTTAGAGAAAGGGAAGAATTTTAAGTAGAGGTTTTCGGGGTCCGGTTTTCCAATTTTGACATTACTTTTATTTCTTGTTAATTGTTTTGAATTACTGTTTTCTGTTTTATCTTTCTTTAAGCTTCCTTCCGTTGTGACAAGCGTCGTGGGGAGATCCTCGAGCCTGAGCACCAAGCAAGATCTTCAAGCTCGTGCTTCAATCTGAAAAGAAGTCTGCCTTGCCCCCGGTTTTCCGAGTCGTGGTTTTTCCGGGGGACGATGAGCGAATGCCGAGGCAGGGGCTTAGTGTGTCTTTTAGAAAGACGTAAGAGTCCACGACGATTACCCCCACTTTGTCCGAAAAATGGAAGAGAGAAGTGCGCAAAGCTCAAGACGAAGAGTCAAGAGTGAAACGCGCAAAAATTTCAAGAACAAGATTCTTCTGAAGAGTAGAGAAGACTGGGATTAGAAGTAGCGGCGCCCAGTAACCTGAGGCAGCAGCTCAGGGTAGGGCAGGAAGTCGCCATGAGCCCAGAAGTCTTTTCCAAGAGGAAGTTCTTGAAAGAGGAAGAATTGTCGGAATGACAATTTTATGAAGAGGGGGGCAGTGTTGCGGCCGTGTGATGTTCCGTTCGGCGCTGCTGAAATTAATTAATATCAATCGATAAGAGTTTGAATAGAGGATCGGCCCTTGGCAACGCGTCGTTCTCCGACTGTTTTACAGATTTCACGGCCAGATTCCGCCGTGGCCGGACGCGTTTCTGTACCGTTGGTTTAATAAAGAGCGAGCTTTTCTTTAAACAGTGTTCTTCCTTTCCGAAAGCGCTCCGCCGAGTACCGCGATCTCGGGAAGTAACGCCGCGAACGCGACAATTTAAAATTCCTAAATATTTTTTATCTGTATGTTCATGTTTTGTATATTTATTATTTTTAAAAGGTATCCATCCAGTGATTTAAAAATGAATTGGCTGAACAAATAATAACAGCATTTCCGAAGCTATGATCGTCGCAATCGTCGGAAGGATATGTATGCACATATTTTTTGAATTGTTACGTCCGGCGGACTTTACGATTTTTCTCTCTTTTCGGAACGAACGGGCGAACTCTGATACAGCATAAAAAATATCATTCTATAAACTAAGATAATTTTTACTTTAGCTCCGTGGACGCCAGTCTGCTGAACACGTAAATCTCAGACATGTCAACCTCAGACTATTGAGGGCTCGCTTTTCGAACTAACAAGTAAACTATAAAATAAACTATAAATAAACTATAAAACCCGATTGAATTGCAACTAAGCTAGGATAAGATTTGAGCCATATGCCGAACGCAAAGAAATCCTTAGTGCACTGGCAACGACGGAAAATCATAAATCATCCGAGTAGGTATCTGTTTTCCCTCATAGGAGACTGCGTATTCGAATAGCCGCCTTCGCGTCGGTTATTTAATCCGCCGACTACCCATTCGGCCACAAATATTTAGATAATGCCATATGTTGATAAAGGCTCAGGCCCACTAAACTATCATCCCTAAAAAATTCTCCTCATTCCAATCAGATTCTTTTTCCAAAATTCTGAACTATGATAGGCTAACTCCCCCCACATCCCTAATGACTCGCTAATTCCTATTCGTTAAAGACTTGCGAGATATTCTTAATTCCCGAACCGAAGCTTCATCCCGCGATAGCTTTTTACCAGGATCCTCCCCGGAGGAAACGCACTTCGCACTTGTTCTTTGACCGATAGTTTTTTCACGCACTCTGATCCGTTAGTTTTTTCGAGCAATCTTAAATCTTTTTTTTGGACATTCGTATACCTGCCCGTCCGTCCGCATTCGCTTTTAACTCTCAGTTTAGCTTTGTCGATTCTCACCGAAGTAATCGCAGATTCAGTATTAATATCGAGTCTTATTTAAATATTAATATCGAGACGAGTGAATTAAATTAAACTTGTAATTTCTTTCAATTATTGTTTATTTCTAAACGGGAGTGTTTTTTTTGTGCGCCCCTTGATTCTTCTGGAGCACCCTGCAGAGAACCACTAGCAGCTGGTTCCTATCCCCGTTTGTTTCTCGTCGATCTATCTGCAACGACATTTCTTGTTATCATCGCAGTAGTAAGTCGCATAGATTAATATGATCTATCCATCACTTAAATATTGATTGTTCCCCCTTGCTCCCCTCCCTATTACTTACCTTTCTGAGCCTACCGTCCTTAAGGTCTAACACTTTTACATTTACATAATTGTTTGTTTAAAATATTTTATTTTTTTGTGTCCAATTATTTATATTGTAAAAACCGGGCATAGCCCTAAATATTTTAACGTAGAGTTTTATCCCAAACTGCCATGCCCGACGACCTCTTTTGTAACATCCGCGTGATACACTTACAATGCAATTTTTTCCACTCTCATGCGCCCAAGCGAAATGATATTAACCATTATCATTATTTACCGAGTAATCACTATGCGTACCATTTCTCCTTTATGTTAAGTATTAGGTGTACAAAAAAGTTCTGAGCTTTAGATTTCATACAACCAAAATAACAATTTAAATTTTATATATCTTCCCGCCCTTTTGCGGTTTTAAAGCGTTGACATTTGGCCTTCTAAAATGTCATACGGTTGGCGTTTGGCGTTTGATGCACATAATCTCAAAAATCAGTAGTGTTCACGACAGCAATAACAAAAGAGCATATTCGATTTTCCATCCACTTCGCGTTTCATCTGAAGAAAAATGCTGCTGAAGCCACTGCAATGATTTGTGCTGCATATAGAGAGAACGCTGTAAGTCATACTACATATAAAAGATGGTATCAAAAATTTCGCCAAGGAGATTTCAATCTTGAAGATGAACCGCGTGCTGGACGCCCTCAAAAGATTGAAACGGACGAATTGCAAGCACTGCTGGATATAAACTCTGCGCAAATTGAAAAGGAGCTTGCAGAATAGCTTGGCGTTACGCAGTAAATCATTTCCGTACGTTTACATACGATGGGAAAGGAAGGCAGATAGGTTCCACATGAATTGTCCAAAGACAACAAAAATCGTCGGCGTGACACTGCACTCACTTTGCTTTCAAAGTTCCGGAAAAGATTTTCTGCACAAAATCATTACAGGCGATGAAAAGTGGATTCTTTATGATAACCCTAAACGTAGAAAATCATGAGTTGACCCTGGTCAACCTTCGACATCGACGCCAAAGCCCAATATCCACGCCAAGAAGGTTTTGCTCTCTATCTGGTGGGATTGGAAAGGTGTGTTGTATTACGAGTTGTTACAACCGGGTGAAACAATTACGGCAGACCGCTATCAACAACATTTGAGCGATGCATTAGAAGAAAAGAGGCCATTTACGTCGTAAAATGATCTCGCTTCATGACAATGCTCGACCACATGTTGCGAAAGCGACTCAGGACCATATCTTTGCGTTAGGCTGGGAACTTCTCCCGCACGCGGCGTATAGTCCAGACATGGCGCTTTCCGATTACTACCTATTCCGGTCGCTGCAGCATCATTTGGCTGATACACATTTCGTGAGATTTGAAGAAATACGAAAATGCATTGATGACTTTATCGCTTCGAAACCGATGAGCTTTTATCGTCAAGGAATTTGCAAGCTACCCGAAAGATGGCAAAAGGTCGTTGATGCAAACGAGGAATATTTCGCTAATTAATTATTTTTTTGTTTGTTTTTGAATAAAGATTGAATTTTACAAAAAAAAGTTCAGAACTTTTTTTGTACACCTAATATTTGCTTTTTAATTTTGTACTTTATTCGTTACTTTAGTTAATTAAATGATAAATTACTTTATTAAATGATTTATTAAATGATAAATCAATTTATTCATTAATAATTTAATCCTCTTGTCACGCTTGTTTCCGCTCGCTCTCGGAGATCGCATATGGCTATCTCAGGCAAAAGAGATTAAATTCTCTTGCCTAAATTAACGGACCGACGGACGTATGTCACGCAGTCGGAGTCATAGCATCTTTTTCAAGACGTTGACACGTATGATCTGTACGGCACGTTCGACTCGCAGGCACACTGCACAGCGGCCACCTGCGAAAGGATATTCGGTGCGTCCGTCTTTACCCATCCCTTCGACTTTTAATTAATCTCGGGATAATGATTATCGAATCGTGATCAATCGGGACTGTGGTCAATAGGGACGATGGTCAATCGAGACAGTGGTCAATCGGGACGGTGGTCAATCGGGACGATGATCAATTGCAACGTGATCAATATCAACATGGTCAATTGCAACGTGGCC
Source organism: Pogonomyrmex barbatus (assembly GCF_055798465.1). Lineage (NCBI taxonomy): Eukaryota > Metazoa > Arthropoda > Insecta > Hymenoptera > Formicidae > Pogonomyrmex > Pogonomyrmex barbatus. The sequence continues at coordinate 1,136,992 of NW_028297118.1, read as the reverse complement.
AATCGCAATGTGGTCAAATGGGACTGTGGTCAATATTAACGTGATCAAACGGATGTATTCAGTAATATTTGCGTATGATTATATTAAACTACTAAATAATTAACTTCTTTTGTGTATCAATATGTTATGATATGCACAATATGTAATCTTAGAATTAAGTTACTGTATTGCCAAATTTGGAATATTATATTATTAAGTTATACAAATTGATTATAATTACATCTGCGAAACTCGAATATATTTTGCGAAAGAAAGATCAAGAAGGATCTTCAATTTAAGGGAGGAGGTATTATGTGCCGCTACTCGGTATTCGAGAACCTTTTTTTTCTTGCTCCTTTTGTCGAGTAGAATTAAGTGTCCCGATATTAAAATAGTTTTAAACATTCTTTTTTTTCTTTTCCTCAATAAATAGGACTCGATACACTTTCCAATATAGGCTCCAGACAGTTATCCCGACATACTTTCACTTCGTGACCGTTACAAGGTTTATCTTTATTACTTTATTACTTTATTACTGGTTCTGTTCAAACAAATCATCTCAATACACTACATCAATACATTTTCCAATTCTCACATATTGTTTTAGGAAACCCTTTCAATCACCATGCTTTGTATCAAAACGCGTTGCATTGGTTATTACATTAACGAAAATACCGTCTATCTCATCTTGGACGAAGATCCCTCTTAAACACGTAGCTTAATTCTCGTCAAAAACTCGAAACGGAAACATCTCAATTCCCGTCAAGTGTATTGTGTAAAAAAATAAAGTTCAACCTTAAGGTTCGGCTCTTTCGTTGCAGCCATATTGATTTAATGACGTTATAGACGATAAAAATATGCATTAAAAGTCTTGCGTCCTATATCTTTTTTCTTTAATTTTTCCTAAAGATATTACATTTTTGAATTCTTAAAAGTTATAAAATATATCAGAAACTAAGATATCTGTCCGATATGTCATCCAGAAATATAAAACAACTCTTGAAATATCATATATTTTTTAGCTGTCACAGCGGTTTCTGACAACTGAGTTTTCACATTAAATATATCAATTTTTACACAGTAACATCGTTATAGCTCACTTTCTGATATATTTTTAAGAATACGAAAATGTAATATTTTTAAAGTAAAACTACAATACAATACGATAAACGACGCAAGAAACTTTACGGAGTGCCAAATAATGTGAAATACTCGCTTATAGCTTCCGATTTTTCTTACTTTCGGAGCTAGGCACTAGAATTTCAACCCGGCTATGATTTTTACTGAGTAGATAACCACTATCGGTAACGATCATCAGTATACATAATAATCTAGCAACGTTGTCAGATGTTTGACAAATCGACATTATCAAACATTTGTGCGAGTCGTTTCGAGGAAGGACCGATCAGGGAGTCAGCTGGTGATTCGCGATGTAAAGCACGACATTCTTCGTTTTTTCAATAAAACTTTATTACACAATATATTCTTGTACTGATTAATTCAAATCGCGACAGACGTGACGGCAAGACAAAATCTCAACGAGTCCCGCTCCTAGCACCGGTTTCCCGTTTTTATCCTGTTCTAGGCGGCCGGTCCTTGCAGCGTAGTCAAAACGCTTGTCAGCGTTCGCGGTATATTTCTGGGTTGCGCGGCAGCTTTCCGCGTAAAAGCCGCGCAACTCGCTTTAGACAAAAGATTAAGTAGAGCGGTTGCGAAATACATACGATTACAATTTAGCAATCGCTATCGGTTGACAAAAGTGATAATAATCGGATGATGAAGTATCGCTCGCTTGCCGCAATCCGCTTCGTCAGCGGTGGGCGCGATTGCGTTCATGGCGCTCGCAACATCCCTCCCCCTTCGATGGAAGGGAACTATGAAAGGTTTTAAGTTCCATGTGTATTTCTTCTTGGCGCTCGCGACATCCCTCCGCCTCCGATGGAAGGTGGCTTTATCTAATTTATATGTACTGTCGCGTAAATATAGTATAATCGTGTGCTTATCTCTAATATATCATAACATCGTCGCGACACCTCTGTATGGTTATCTCGCTTTCTTTTTGTTTTTTATTTTTGTTTTTACTTGTGCGCCATACTATTAATCCTATTACAATTATTATTACTACGCAGATGCCTGTTCCCGTAGGATATACAAAATATTTATTTTCGAATAAGTCATTACCGCTATCTCTTAGAGTTCTTTATTTCTTCTAGGCTTACGCTTAATTTGATTAAATCTACGGGATTTTTAATTATTTGTCGTAAGGTATCGGTTTTTGTTATTCTTATATCTTATTCTTATCAGTGTCTCTATTTTTTATCTCTAGCATAATATTATATTCGGAAAGATATATTTGGATATATTTTATTTCTTCAGTACCGTGGAGATTCGAGGGAAGGTAGCTTTGGATATATTTTATTTCTTCAGTATTCGAGAGAATACATGTATATATGTATATTGTAACATGTATATATGTATATATGTGTATCATTGTATTGTTGACGTGTTATTCTAAACACGTTATTTGCGATAAATATCATCACATACCTCAGTAGTCGAAGGGATAAGATGCCTGCCCGGTAAGCGGGAGATCCAGGTTCGATTCCTGGCTGAGGTGATATTTTTCGCAAAATAATTACGAGTTTTCATGACTGGTTCGTGATCGGGCCTTGCCGTGACACACACCCTCCCTTCTTTTTTTCACGCTTTCAATATTACATTCGGAGATTAATTTATAATTATCTTTTAGTTTTATTTTTCTTTTAGTTTTATTGTTTCTTCTAATATAATTTTTTCTTCTAGCTAATTTTCGCACTTGCTAATTTCTTGTTTATACGCCGTGGAGTAGAGCCACGCTTGCTCCTCCGTCAATGCTATCCACAACGGTGTGTTAGATATAATATGATTCTTTTCGCAATAGTTAAGCTGTCCGGTGTGTGTGTGTGTGTGTGTGTGTGTGTGTGTGTGTGTGTGTGTGTGTGTGTGTGTGTGTGTGTGTGTGTGTGTGTGTGTGTGTGTGTATTTGCACCTCGCATGGTGTTGTCGTTTCCACGTAATATGTCGCGAAGTTCTGTTCGCATGTGTATGTGTTTGTTTCTCGTATGTAGCGTTTTAACTCTATCTCTTCCAATAATTTATAATGCCTTGGTAGTCGAAGGGATAAGATGCCTGCCCGGTAAGCAGGAGATCCAGGTTCGATTCCTGGCTGAGATGATATTTTTTCGCAAAATAATTACGAGTTTTCACGACTGATTCGTAGTCGGGCCCCGCCGTGACGCACACCCTCCCTTCTTTTTTCGCGCTTTCAATATTACATTCAGTTCACAATGGTGATTCTCTTTATTTATAGCTAACAGAGGATGATTTATTTTTATATAGGTAACAGAGGATGGTTTATTTTTATGTAGATAGATACGTTATATACATTATATAAGTAGATATGTAGGTAAATACGTTCGCGTGGTTGTGTACAAGTAATGATATCGTAATGATATCTTAACTAATTTATATGTAAGATATGCTACAATCGGGAATCGTAGGATCGTATATACATATGATCCATCTGAATACGCGCTGAAAGTAATGTTTGTATTGTCCGCCAGTTTTCAATCTGGATTTTAAAGGGAAAATGTAATCCCGTGATTAGTTGTGCAGCCGCTTCTCTGAGGGCTGTTATTATGTGTTCGATAGATAATAATCGTATCGGTATCATTCCGTTTTTCCTGTACGTCAAATAATCTATTACATTTTCCGTGTCTCTCATTAAATCGTTCATTATTGTTGTCAAGATTAATAAATATTCTACATCTGTTTGTAAACTTTGCCAACTGTTGCTTTAGTCGTTTTATAGCGTTCATTATCAGATTTTCATTATAATTTAGCATTTCTAATTTGTTTAGGTATGCTATTGTGATGTTGATTACTCTTATTTGGTTTTTTACTACATGTCTTGCCGTTAGTTCGTAACATTTGCAATTGCTCGTCTATTAGTCTCCGATCGTCGACGTCCATCGTTGCGAATAATTTTGCTAACTATCCCGGCCGCGTCTAGCAGTCCTCGTCGTCTGTAAGTTGTTTTGTATAGTGTTTCTAATTGCGCCAGCAGCATAATCAGTTTGGTATTATCTTTTTCTATTATTCTCGTAACATTTCTGCAAATAATTAGCAATTAGCTGTGCGTTGCCTATAATTTTTCCGCATTGTCGTATGGTTTTCTCAATATATTTCTGTAATTGGTCTGATCTCTAATTCTTTTGTGCTTAGCTTTATCATTAGTTTCCATGCCGATTCCGCCTGTTTCAGTTAACCGATTTCTTCGTAGTAGATCCCCAGCTGGTGCGAGAACAATTCCCAGTCAGGCTTGCCGGGATGTCGCTTGTACTGCTTCTGTTCACACAAAGAGCATCCTACAAGATTAGGACTCAGATTATTTTTCTGTGAATCCTAACCGTGCATTTTTGTGTGGGACGTTTAATAAATTATTTTATTCAGTCTGCCGTCGACCGCAGTCTATTGCGCATCGTTTGGTGCAAGGGAAAAGACAGAGAAAAAAAATCAAAATATGCAGTGCATTGTGTGCAGTAGGGAATATATCCTTCTTATTTGCAATGAGTGCGTGCGGCGGCGCAACGGCTGGTAACTAGGGTGATGTCCAGGCCGTCTACAATCGTCTGGACTGAGGAGTACTATCCCCGTCCTCCTTCGCGAGCACAGGTGTGTGTCCAGGAGAGGTCTTAGGCGCCTCCTCCGTCCATTCTTGAGGAGCGTTGCCCCCGCAACTCTCTGCAGGTACGAGTTTATGTCGCCACTGGGCGATAAGTCGTCGCCGTCCTGCCTCGTCATGACTGGTGAGTATTGTATTTCTTCTTTACTAACTCTAATTTTATACTATTTTTATTACTAATGCTTTTGCTCTTCGCTTTTCGCGAGTAATTATTCGTATGCGATCGTTTTTTTAGCTTTCGATGAATAGTTTGAGTCGGTTCGCGTGCACCGTCGCGATTTTTCGTTTCTGTTTAATTTTGTAATTGACATCTGAGATTTTCTCAATTATTTGATACGGACCTATCTATGGTGCTTCCAATTTCTTCGATCGTCTTCTGCACACTGCTTCGTCGTGCAAAAGGACTTTATCTCCTACTTTGAAGGTTTTAGTGTTTGTATTCTTCTGCATAGCTTTTTGCTTTTTGTTTTGCTTCGCGGATATGTTCTTTCGCTAATTTTTATATGGCTCAGAATCGTTCTCTTAGCTCTTGCGCGTAGTTGTCATATGTGTAGTATGGTTTTGGCGGCGCTGTCAGAGGCTGGCAGCGCCACCATAGAGTTAGGTTGCTCAGTGCTCGTACATCAATTCGAACGGTGTATAACCTGTTGCTGTATGCGGTGTTGCATTGTGAACATCGCGTTAGAATCCATTCATCCCAATTAATTTGATCCTCATTTATATAGTGTCTCAAATATTCGGTCAGAATCCTGTGCGATCTCTCCAGGGCTCCGTTGCTTTTAGGATGATACGCGGTGATTTGGATTGTTATTATTTTTAAAAGGGTGCATACATCCTTGAACATCTCATTAACAAACTTCATTCCTTGATCTGTCAGTATTTTCTCCGATATTCCAAAATTCGCATATTATTTTCATAGTGAATTCTTTGACAATTTGTGCTTATTTCCTGATCTGTTATCGGTATCGCTTTACTGAATTTTGTTAAGTCGTCCTGAAATGTTAGTAGGTATTTATTTTCTTTCGTAATGACCGTGAATGGTCCCGATGCTTAGAGTGCATTTCGCAAACGGTTTTTCCGCCGTGTCGATCAGTACCAGAGGCATTTTGGTATTCCGGCTCAGTTTGTTTTTCTGGCAATGTTCGCACTTGACGATGTATTCTTCCACATCTCTTGTTAATCCATGCTAGTTGTGCGTTAATCGTATCCGATTTATAGTACGTGTTACGCTTGGTGTCCTCCGAGGGGGGCATTATGATATTCGTACATTATTTGCTCTTTTTCTTCTTTGTTATATTCATATCCTTCCTTATCGCGTTCGACGTTATTTATCTGTGTGTCGAGCGCGATCGGATTTTTGCTAAGCGCGTCAGCATTTAGTGGCCTTTGCCATTAGGAGCCTGTGACTCCGGTTAGAGCTAATCGCTCTTCGCGCATTAATGTGTTTCCCTTCAAATTTCCTATTCTTATCAATGTTAGAGTGGAGCCTGTATCTAGGAGGAAACTCATTTTTCCTTTTTTCTTTTCTCGGATCGGCAAAGTAAACAAATCTAACGGTGATGTTTGTGTGGGGCGTATTCATCTGTGTCACTTGATGCTCGCGTACGGTTCGCATTATCTTTGTTTTCGGTTTCTCTTCTTCTTCGTCATCACCGCTGCTGGTGAACGACAGTTTATCGCTCTCTTTTCGCTGCTTATTCTTTTTCATTGTTGGCGGTATTTATTTGTCGTCCTTTTCCATTATCTTGTTTGTCTTGGCTGTTCTTTTCTCGGGCATCCATTCAGTGACCAACACTCGTCGCGCTTATGACTTACTTTTTTGCAATACGAGCAGTATTTCTCGATATTATTTACGTTTGCTGGTCGTAGGGCTCGCGATAGCGAATATCTGGTCGTATATCGATTCGAACGACAATCACGCGCCAGATGTCCTAATCTATCGCATTTGTGGCACTCCAATTTTTGATTGCCTTTTGCTTTCTCGTTATTGTAAACTTTGATAGGTTGGCTGCCGTTTAATTTTTCTTCGGCTGTAGCGTCTAGGATCGCGGCTGTAAATTCGTATAATTCCTGGAGCACACTATTGTTTGTATTTCTTCGCGTAATCCTAATTGGAAATTCTCTAATGCTAATTCTTGAATCGTATCTAGAATTGCCTTTTGTACTCAGCGGTGTACTCGCAGCCTTCTATCATAGACTAATAGAGTTCCATCGCTAGTTTGTCTACGCGGAGTCCATATTCTCACGTGCTTTCTCCGGGCGAATCATGTTAAATAATTTTTGGCGAATCATGTTAAATTCTCGTTGAATGTGTATGGTATTACGCTTTGCCAAATAATACATCTCGATTTCTTGTTTCAATTGCGTGAATGTGCGTATATATCTCTTGTTTGAAAATGCTTCCTGTTTAGCTTTTCCTGTTAGTTTCATGGATCGCTTTTAATAATGATTTTTTTATCGGCAGGATTTATTTCGCTCATTTCGCGTAAGTGCTTGCGTTTAAAAATTTTTAAACTTGGTTCCGCGACGATCCGTCCATCTCTGGAATCATATCGCATGTTTCTTTTAGTTTCATAAACGTATTCACGAGGTCTCGCGAATTTCGGATGTCATCCATTGTATGCCCATATGTCATTTCTATCGATTCGTCATTTTCTGCATTCCGATCGTAATTTGTGACTTCTAATTGACTTATGCGGCTCTGTAGCATTCGCATGCCTTCTAATAATTCGGCCAACATATCTCGCGTGTCGCGCGAAGCTTCTGCCGAATCGGGTTTCCAATGCGGCTGACTTAGAGTGGTTCTCATTCTTTTTACTTCTAATTCTCTACTTATTACTTGTCGCTCTTCTGCGATCGGTTTTAACGGTGTATCTGAGGGTTGATTTGCCACTTTCGCCGGATTTCGTGAAGCGGTATGGAATTCGGTTGGATCAAATACGCTACTATCGCAAGACGTCAGCGAAAATTCTCCGCAACTAGGATTACTTGCGTTCGTGCCGCCACTATTGTGATCTTGTGTCTGTCGGTCGTAATAGAGCATCATCACGTCTTTCGCCGATAATATACTATTATCTATGTTGCTAAACGAAAACACGCATTCAATTACAATATTCGGATGTAACTCCGGTTGACTCGTTAGACTGTCGGAGTAATGATCGTTTAAATTACGGCGTACGTTATCGCGCGGATCGCGTGAATTTTCCGTCTGTTCGAAGCTCGGGGGACTTGGATTAAGCGCTCGGCTGGCTGACTCGCGGTGTAGCCACGACGTGTTTCTTTCGACAGGAGTTTGATTAACTCTTGCCTCTCCGGTGTCGCTAATATGCTTGGCGTTACTCTCTACCGAGTATCTTTCTTTGCTGGAGTTTCAGCTCCTCTTTTTTTCAGCCTTCTCCTTGATTTTGGTCGTTTGCTTTTTCCAGATTACTGGGTGCTGCTGCTGCTCCGAAATGATCTCACCGCTGCCACCACTTTATGTTGTGCGGATTATTTCGGGGAAAGACCGACCAGGGAGTCAGCTGGTGATTCGCGGCGTAAAGCACGACACTCTCCGTTTTTTCAATGAACTTTATTACACAATATATTCTTGTATTGATTAATTCAAACCGCGACAGACGTGACGGCAAGACAAAATCTCAACAAGTCCCATTCCTAGCACCGATCTCTCGTTTTTATCTTGTTCCAAGTGGTCCTCGCAGCGTAGTCAAAATGCTCGTCAGCGTTCGCGGTATATTTCTGGATCGCGCGGCAGTTTTCCGCGTAAAGGCCGCGCAACTCGTTTTATAGATATAAGATTAAGTAGAGTGGTTGCGAAATACCAGGTGTATGCATAAGTTTTTTCCGGTTTTTTAGTAAAAAAAGACACGTAATTTTCAAGGGAAATTAATTTTTTTTTTATTCAAAATATTGGCCATCGGCTTCTACACATTTCGCCCATCTTTCAGGTAATTTATGAATACCATGCCAGAAAAACTGCTTGTCTTTTGCGGCAAACCATTCGAGCCATTTTCCAACTTTCTCGAAATTGCTGAAGTGCTGCTCTGCGAGCGCGTGCCCCATTGATGCGAAGAGGTGATAGTCAGATGGCGCCAGATCTGGGGAGTACGGCGGGTGCGGAAGGATGTCCCATCCAAGCGATTTCAAGGTGTCTTTCACTGATTTTGCTGTGTGAGACGGCGCATTGTCGTGTAACAAAATCACTTTGCCATGTCTTCTGGCCCATTCTGGTCGTCTTTCGATTAATGCGTGGTTTAAATTAATCATTTGTTGGCGATAGCGTTGTGTATTAACGGTTTCACCGGGCTTCAAGAGTTCATAATATACAATACCACTCTGGTTCCACCAGACATAGAGCATGGTCTTCTTGCCAAAGCGATTTGGCCTTGGTGTTGATGGACCAGCTTCGCCAGGTAAAAGCCATGATTTTTTCCGCTTCGGGTTTTCAAAATAAATCCATTTTTCGTCACCCGTCACAATTCGATACAAAAATGATTTCCTTTCGTGGCGTTGAAGCAGCATTTCACAAGTGACTTTGCGATTTTCCATTTGACGTTCATTCAAATCGTGTGGGACCCATTTACTGAGTTTATTGATCTTTCTCATGATCTTTTGCTCGTAAACGTCTGCTGATTGTTTCTTGTGATACATGTAATTCTTCTGCTAATTGCCGTTGAGTTTGAGTTGGGTCATCATCCAATAACTCCTGCAATTGCTCGTCTTCGCATTTTTGTGGTCTACCAGAGCGCTCACTGTCTTTCACATTGAAATCACTACTTTTAAATTGTCGAAACCATGTCACATGTTCTAATCGATGGAGCGTGTTCACCATATGCTTCTACAAGCAAACGATGACTTTCAACAGCCTTTTTCTTTTGATTAAATAAAAAAAGCAATGCGTGCCGCAAATGTTCTTTTTCAGGCACAAAACTCGACATGATCACTGAACGATAAAACAAAGACGCTAGTTTTTGGCGGACTCAACTTGTGTGTGTTTGTAATTTTAAATGTCAGACGAACAAAATGATGTATGTGTCAAATTAATACGCTGTGTACTTTTCGCTGACGACATCTCTTAGTTAAACCGGAAAAAACTTATGCATACACCTGATACATACGATTACAATTTAGCAATCACTATCGGTTGACAAAAGTGATAATAGTCGGATGATGAAGTATCGCTCGCTTGCCGCAATCCGCTTCGTCAGCGGTGGGCGCGTTCTTAACGCTCGCGACATCCCTCCCTCTTTGATGGAAGGGAACTATGAAAGATTTCGAATTCCGTGTGTGTGTTCTTTCTTGGCGCTCGGGACATATTAAATATGAAATTGGATCATATTGTTGCGAGCGAGTGGCGTTCCGAATGCCGTACTGAAGACAAATTTTTCATGAAGACGAGATGCAATAACGACGTTGGGAGGAAGATCTTCTGCTTACTGCCCGAACATCCCACTAAAGAAATTCTTTTTTTAAGAAGATTGCCTCGCCCTTGGTTTTTTTGAACCGTGATTTTTCCGAGGACTTAGGCGAGGCGAGGACTTGGGGTATCCGAAAGGACATGAGGATCTACAGAAGTTTCCTCCCCCTTGTCCGAAGACTCAAGAGAGAAGTACGCAAGACACAAGCACAAGAGAAAGAAGCATCAAGAAAGAAGAGGGAAGATGATCTCACACGGAACCTCCGGGAAGAGTGAAGTTTGGGACTGGTTCGGCGTTCGGTAACCTGCAGCAGCAGTAGAACAGAAGTGCCGACAGATTTTCAGAGTAGAACAGAAAGCCGACAGATTCCCTGAGAACTTCACCATGGAAGATGAAACCGACTTTTCTGTGAGAGAGTTCCCTGAAGTTGTCGGGACGACAACTAGAAGAGGAGGGGGGCAATGTTGCGACCGAGCGGCGTTCCGCTCGTCGTTGCCTCGGAAGAATCAATACTTCGAGAATCGATATTTTGAAAGAGGAGTTCCCTAACGACGTGTCGTTTGATGTTCGAATTATGATTAGCGTTGCGTTGTTTTCGCGGAACGGAGGCCAACGAACGTGTGTTCGCGGCGAACCAATTGTATATTTGTTTAATAAAGTCCGTTTTTTTTAGTGAAGTATAGTTATTTCGCGCGCAGCTTTTCCGCTTATCGTGAAACGTTATCGTGTCCGCCAAGAGCGCGACAATATCATTATTTTATAACAATGGAAATATCAAAAATAGCCCTCTCGAATTTCGCCTTGAAATATGTGTAATATGTGTAATATTATTAGGTGTACAAAATGTTCTGAGCTTTAGATTTCATACAACCGAAATAACAATTTAAATTTTATATATCTTCCCACCCTTTTGCGATTTTAAAGCGTTGACATTTGGCTTTCTAAAATGTCATACGGTTTGGCGTTTGATGCACATAATCTCAAAAATCAGTAGTATTCACGATGGCAATAACAAAAGAGCATATTCGATTTTCCATCCACTTCGCGTTTCATCTGAAGAAAAATGCTGCTGAAGCCACTGCAATGATTTGTGCTGCATATGGAGAAAACGCTGTAAGTCATACTACATGTAAAAGATGGTATTAAAAATTTCACCAAGGAGATTTCAGTCTTGAAGATGAATCCGCGTGCTGGACGCCCTCAAAAGATTGAAACGGACGAATTGCAAGCACTGCTGGATATAAACTCTGCGCAAATTGAAAAGAAGCTTGCAGAATAGCTTGGCGTTGCGCAGCAAATCATTTCCGTACGTTTACATACGATGGGAAAGGAAGGCAGATAGGTTCCGCATGAATTGTCCAAAGACAACAAAAATCGTCGGCGTAACACTCACTTTGCTTTCAAAGTTCCGGAAAAAAGATTTTCTGCACAAAATCATTACAGGCGATGAAAAGTGGATTCTTTATGATAACCTAAAATGTCCTAAACGTAGAAAATCATGGGTTGATCCTGGTCAACCTTCGACATCGACGTCCAATATCCACGCCAAGAAGGTTTTGCTCTGTATCTGGTGGGATTGGAAAGGTATGTTGTATTACGAGTTGTTACAACCGGGTGAAACAATCACGGCAGACCGCTACCAACAACAATTGACCAATTTGAGCGATGCATTAGAAAAAAAGAGGCCATTTACTGGCCAAGGACCAGTTATGTCGTAAAGTGATGTTGCTTTATGACAATGCTCGACCACATGTTGCGAAAGCGACTCAGGACCATATCTTTGTGTTAGGCTGGGAACTTCTCCCGCACGCGGCGTATAGCCCAGACATGACCTCCGATTACTACCTATTCCGGTCGCTGCAGCATCATTTGGCTGATACACATTTCGAGATTTGAAGAGATATGAAAATGCATTGATGACTTTATCGCTTTGAAGCCGGTAAGCTTCTATCGTCAAGGAATTCGCAAGCTACCCGAAAGATGGCAAAAGGTCATTGATGCAAACGGGGAATATTTTGCTGATTAATATTTTTTTTTTTGTTTTTGAATAAAGATTGAATTTTACAAAAAAAGCTCAGACCTTTTTTGTACACCTAATATTCCAATTAATGCATGATAAAATCATTCGATGTAATTTTCAAGTGTTTATAAGAAAATCAAGTTTGAAGTTTCGCGTGTAATTAAAATATTTCGATTTTATAATGTCTCCCAAAATGGTAGCTGGACACTTGACTAGTATGATGAGAACATTGCGTTTGCGAGTTCAAATCTCTTTTCTTTTTTTTATTAAAAGTTTTTTCATTTTTAAATGAATCAACATTATAGTATAAAATAATGTGAATAAATTAATAAACATTTATATTTTTATGTATTTTCTATTCTCTATATAACATGAAAAAGAAAATGAAATCCAAAAATTAAAAAAACTAATCAAAATAAAAAGAAATTAAGACGTGTACGTTAAAAAAATAAAAATAAAAATATTAAAATTAAAATTATTTATCAATATAATATTAATATATGAATTTTTATTGCATCTTTTCGCGAGTACCAATTTCGCATTGTTCTTGTAGTAACATGATAGCATCCCAGTAAGTGAAAATGAATTAAAATGAATTAAAATTTTTCAGAACGCATTCGTGAACATTGAAATGAATTCATTTCGATGATCATTATTTTTGTATTCATTTATAGGAATTGAATGAAACACATTTTTGCTTTTCAATTCAGAAATAAGTTCAGTTTTAAAAAGTAGATCGTGAATATTGCTCAATTCAAAATTCTGGATAGAAAATGCAGTTTTTCAGTCCAATGTGATCCAAATTCAATTTAATTTAATCCAATTAAATACAAAAAAGTTTTCCATATGTGTATGTAAAAATATTATATTATACATATAAACGAATACAAAGGCACTAGGCATTAAAATGGATTTCAACATTGACGAATGTGTACTTCTGAAAATTTCAATCCATTTTAATTTTAATGGGATCCTTGGTGAAAATAAAAGCGTAAGTCGAATGTAAGGAAAGAATGACAGAAGCGTAAATAAACGTTTTAAGGAGCGTAGATTAGAACAATGATAAAAGAATGATAAAAGAAGCGTAAATGCTTTAAAGCATTCACGCTTCTTTTAACGATAAAAGAAGCGTAAAGCATTTACGCTTCTTTTATCATTCTTTTATCATTGTTCTAATCTACGCTCCTTAAAACGTTTATTTACGCTTTTAGCGTTTTAATGTTTCTCTTACGTTTCATTATTTCAATATACGCTCCTTAGAACATTTACATACGCTTAATAGAAATATTTTCCTATTTTCTCGCACTCTACATGCTATGAGAAGAAAATGGAAATTTTATACTCTTTTGCGCTTTACACGCTGTGCGAACATCTCTAACATTTCATTATTAACACTCACTATTGTTCATATGTAGTACGAATTGAAAAGAATAAACAAATTATTAACAATAAATGAAGGAAAACAAAAATCGTTACATATTTATAAAATCTATTATAATTTGTTAATTGTACGTATAAAAATTAGAATTATACAATAAACAAGAATGTATATGAAACTATTTTTTCAGTATAATTTCAATATAAAAAAATAAAATTCCAAAATTCTTTTCAGAAATTCAAAGTCTGAACGTTTTGAATAATTAATTACAAATTCAACCATATTATACGGTAAACGAAATAATCAATTTTATATATAATTTTTTTTCCCGTCCTTTTTATTTGATATTAACGAAAATATAACTTTCAAAATGCTAATTTATCGAATTTGTAATTTATTAAATGAAATATAGTAAACTTTGAATTTTTAAGAGAATTTCGAAATATATAATTAATTATAAAAATATATTTAATTATATTAATAAAATAATTTCACAAATTTAATATTTATTACATTATGATAATTAATTATTATTGTAAGAATTAGACGACCGGTAAGCGGTCATGAAAGAGATTCGGAATATAAACACTAACAGAGAGGAGCCGTCGTGGTCGTGCAGACTAAGTGTCGGATTGGTAGACGAGGGATCCCGAGTTCAAATCCAGTTGGTCTCCGTTAATTTTTTCCGAATCTAATAGATATCTTTCATTATAATCTTAATTATTATAAAATTATAAAATAGCTTATTATAATAAGTATTATAATAAGTTTTATACATAAAATACATATGATTATAACAATTTTCATTTTTCTTCATACATTGTATATGCTTATTCTTTTAATTTGTTACATGTCAATAATAGAGCGATAAACAAGAAACATCAGAGACACTCGACCATCGTACAGCGCGTAAAGCGCAAGAGAGTACGAAAATATTTCTATTTTCTTCTCGCACTATGTCGAAAGCGTGAGAGAGACAATAGTATTTCTATCTTCTTCTATCTTCCCAGGGGTCGAACCCCCAAATAAGAAGGGAGGGTGTGCGTCACGGCGGGGCCCGACCACGAACCAGTCGTGAAAACTCGTAATTATTTTGCGAAAAAATACCACCTCAGCCAGGAATCGAACCTGGATCTCCTGCTTACCGGGCAGGCATCTTATCCTTTCGATTACCGAGGCATGTGATGATATTTATCGCAAATAACGTGTTTAGAATAACACGTCAACAATACAATGATACATATATATATATATATATATATATATATATATATATATATATATTACAATATACATATATACATGTATTCTTTCGAATCCCCACGACCGGTACTCCAGAGAGATGATGGTCCTATTCTCTCGATGGATGCAGGTCGGACTGCAGCGGCGACACCCTCCAACGCCATTGGCAAATATACAAATAATCTTCCTGGAGCACGACAGGAGAGATTGCATCAAGAGATTCTCGACGCCGCCCTAGCGTTTCCCGCGTCATCGACGCCGCCCTAGCGTAGTAGATTAGATGCCGCGCTGGAAATGGGCAGATTGCGTGTTCGCATAGCGAACTTAGTATTTATAATTTTACTCTTAGTATTTTATAATTCTTTTTCTTTTTTTTATATTAATTTTTTTCTTACAAAGGAAAATATTTAAAACATGTAATAATACGGAAATTAATTTTTTATATATTCTAATTTTTTTATTCTTCTTTGTTTGAATAAAAATATAAAATGCAATATAATAAGAATATACATATATGTATATTCTTATATTACATTTTATATTTTATGTTGCATTTTATATTGCATTTTATATATTATAGAATTGTATTTATATAGAAATGTGTATATTTATTGATTTATTTATGTACAAAATAACATTCTTTATATCATATAAATATCTCGCCATCTATATAAATATACCATCTATGTACATACATATATATTTATATACATACGTATATGTTTAAACTTGTCATATTAGTACTGTCCACTTTTATTCAAAACAAACAAGAATAAAAAACAGATTCAAAAAAGATTCAAAAAATAACAAATTAGGCTCGGTAGATAAACATCTAACAATACAATAAAGGACTATATGAGCCAAGTTGGATGACAGTTGCTAATTATTCTTTTAATATAAAATTACAAGTGAGATCACGATAAACATAAACAAAAAGAAATGTTTTGACCCTTACTGTGATCTTCATCAGTGTGTGAACTTGGATTACAATAACTGACTATATATTCACAGTAACTTATTCTAAAAAGATGATATGCCTACGATTTTCGACGGTGTAAATTGATTATTTCGCATCACGCAGTTGGTCGCAATTGTGATCGTCGTGGAGGAAATTTCAGTAAGACATGTTGTACGGGTAGTTTCGGAGGAGGATCGATCGGGGAGTTGGGTATAGTATCTTCGTCGAAGAACACAACACTTTTCGTTTTTCCCAATAAACTTTATTAAAGTAAGTATACTAGACCGGTTCTAACTCAGAAGTTGAGCGGGGTGCGGGTATGCGGGGGGGAACGGATGGCGCGGGGAAGAGGGGAGGGGAAAGTCAGAGGCGGCGATCCTTTGAACTGAGCCGTGGGAGAGGAGATAAGATAGTAGGATTCGGCGAAGGGAATATAAACAAGTAGTGAATAAAAAAGTAGATAAACAAATAGATAAACAAGAAGATAAATACATAGATAAACAAATAGAAAATTGCGATTCGAAGGACATGACGTCACGGGGGGAGGGAGGAGGGGTAATGAAGAAAGACGAAACGAGGTGAGATAAACAAATAGGATAAGATAGCAAGGCGATATAAACAAAATGGGCGGCGAAGATGATATAAAAAAATTGGACAGGACGCGTGGACATGATGTCAGGAGGGGGGGGGGGGGCCGCCGCCGCCGTCGCCGCCACCGCCGCCGAGTAAAAAAATAAATATTTCTCTCGTATACCTATTACCTCTTCCGTTGCGGTTCTCTTCCTTCCTCCAGACTCTTTTCGTATCTCGTAATGATTTTTGACTTTTTTTAATTACATGTGTTTATATGTGTAAAAAGAAGATTTTTTTACAGAAGAGTATAAAAATATGTTTTAACAATTTATGTTTTGGATGGCGGGGTAAAAGAATAAAAAAACATAATTCGTATATCATATTTATTTTATTCATGGTTATCTGACCACCAATTAAATAATTTGAATACATTTTGTAATGCACAATTAGTGATATCCGCATCGCATAGTATTATCAGCGTCCAGATTAGGAGAATCTACGTCTTCGTAATCAGCATCCAGAGTCTCGATGTACACGTGCTCATCGTCCAGAAGCAAATTCCACAACCATTGTCGTTTTTCATGTCCCTTGACATATACGACAGCATCGCTGTCATCGTCGTCGTCGTCGTCGTCATCGTCTTCTTTCGTTCCATGCACAGCCTTTGTAATCAAACTCTTAGCTTTGCTGTATGGAATCGTTCCGTCGTCCCATCGCAGTCTATAGTGATGACGTATCACCCAGCGTGCGCGAGACTTGTCGGCACTTGCGAGGAAATGCCATGGTATAGGGCTTGCAAAAATGTAGTGAAAGAGAACGGTCCGTTTTCTGAGAGCAAACTCCTTTACAACAAACTGTCCTCCAATGAGAGAACCCTTGCAGGTCTACGAATGTTGGCACGATCATGACGAGCAATTTTTGGAGACTCCCATCGATTTCGATGTATCATAGATTGTATTGTCTCTCTCTCTCTCTCATGTGCCAGCGATGCTCTTAGGTGATCTTGCGTACAACATTGGTCAACGGATTGTAGTGATCCGACCACGCAATCGTGTATAATGAGACAGTACGCGGTGGTATTCATCGGTACGTTCTCCTTAGTCTCAAATTCTAATCCCATGTCCATGGTTGCGTTCTTAACCGATTCGTTTTGTCGAGAACAATCGATGATTACGAATGGACCGTTATGTAGAAAAGATGTGACGGCTCGAGATATTCGTATCCATAGTAACCCTTGCAGAAACGCGCGTACGTTTCGTACAACACGGACCATCTGTTTTTGTCGAAATCAAGATTCATATCGTCGTACGATAATATTCCGAGTTCAGATAGAGTTTCACGTTGGTTAAGTTGCAGTCGTCGAATCGGCTCGTGTCCTCAGCCATAACATTTTTGCGATCTGCTTGCAGAGCGAAGTGACGTATCGCGGCTTTTCGAGCTGAGTAGCGGTCTTGATGGCCCACGAATGCTTGGTTGTACGCTGTAACAACGGAAACTCGTACAGATCCCACGAGCGAAAAGCCATGCTCAAGTATCGTCCGCTCTCCAAAGTGCGCAGCATCGATAGTTTTTTTATCTCGCTCAATAACACGTGCGGCATTCGTCATTGTATCTTGAATAAGTCGACCATGGGATCCAACATCGAATTTCCCATCAGGCAATTGTTGTCGTTACGCGATCGTATCAAGATCAACTCGTGATGAGCGTTGATTATCACGCGTCTGTAATCCTCGCAGAATCCCAACAGTGCGTAGAGAGGTACGCAAAAGTTAAAATATCCATTCGCGTTAGTATCCCAACCGCCATTCCTCATAATCACGCTTCTGTCGGATGATGTCGTTACGTAATGTTTGAGCGTGCTGGTTATGCCCATGTTTCTGTTACGATCAATCTGCACACCATCAAGCTCGTATCGAATCTCATCGAACAGGAACGCGGCAAAATTATTTCCCAACACCACATCAGATCCTTCGACAACTCTGTTCTTCGTTAGTTTTCCCTCGATATATAGAAAGCTTTCGTACGACAATGTGTACAGATCCTGTTGCTGTATAGGTATTCTTATCTCATCGCTGTATCCGAACGTCGTATTGGCGAACGGGTTGTACGCATGAGTCTCAATTTTGACGATGCGGTCGTCAAAGATTGGCTCGTCTTCGATGTTTAGGATATCAGTCATTTCACAAGCGCACCGCGAATCTTAAAGCTTGTAAAAATTTAACGTTCGATGCGTTAAGTTTCTTCCTCTTCTTGACGTAGCCGGATGAGCGAGTATTGTTGATCGGTGTTTTCTTTGTAAAAGATGCGTTATCTCTCTGTGTATGCTTCGCTTCGTTCAACACGAGCATCTCAAATGTCACGCTCGCGTTATTGCTGTCGCCATCGTACGTGCAATCTGACGGTGATCTCTTTTCCTCTGAAATCGAGCAATCGTCCGTTTTGGTCAACAATGCGTATCGTTAGCTCCGTAATGCTCCGTACGATTACTGGCAGGTAAATGATCTGCATCGGCCTTTCCGATATCTTATATCCTGGCGGCACGCTCGGCGAAAATTCGTGTATCATGTGCACACTTTTGTCGTTGCTGTATGCGCCCGCGGTCACGTTGCACTCTACACGAATAATATTTACGTTCATTATGTTGATTGACATGTCCGATTTATGCCATCTTCGCGGTTGCAATATACGCTTCAACAAGAAATCAAGCAGCGATCCAATATTATTGGGCTTGTTAAAGTTTATTCTGTAGTCACATTTAATCTCACACTTCATCGTGTTATAATTTGCGCGGAGTACTATCGGGTATTCCTCAATCTCGTCATCGCCACGCGTGGTGTCACGGGTTACCATCGGACGTGTCGCGTCACGGACGTTTCCGTAAAATCTCACGTTTCAAAAATTTATTTATGGCTTGCAGTTCGTATGACCCCTCGGGAATCGTAATTTCTGCGTCATCTTTGTCAAAATAAAATTTGTTGTTCGAAATGTTTACATTCGATATCGTGTGATAAGTCTCCAAAATTGTTAGACCAAGCTCGTAGTCATCGTCGTTCAAATTTATGACTGGAAAGTAGTTTGCCGCGAGAACGCTCTTCCCGTTTAGCGTAAGTGTCAGCAACATGATGGAAAAAGCTTTCAACGAATACTGAGACGTCGCGGCATTTTGTCAGACTTTATAAATTCACGCGCGTCGATCGTTTGGAGAAACCACAGACACAGCTGTCCGCAGACGCTCTGATCTTACGTCTGATAGGACGTTCGATTGTACTCTATCATAACATTGTCTCCGAAATATCAATTCCTTGAGCGGTCGAAGATTACCGAAACTATCGAAATATATGACATGATCGTTTCTCTTTGCGTACTCTACCCAATGAGTACTGGGATCCATCGTGTCATCCAGATTTACGATACCGCTCTTTTTTCGACGCGCGCCGCTAATCGGTAATGCGTCACGCATAAAAACGCCTCTAAAGTATGATACGCGCATACGCTTCGCCAGCTGGTTCAATTGTACGTTGGTGGTTACACCCGTAGGTATTTTTATCATCTCTTTGGCGTTTTTTTTTCTTTTTTCGCTGTTACTCCTCGTTCGCGTTTGTACGGAGCGAGATATAGTCCCCGTCCGTATTTGTACGGAGTGAGATACAGTCCCTGTCCGCGCGTTTCCATCGCGCGACGTTGCAGTTCTTTCCCAACGAACTGGTGGATCGACTCCGATTGCTCGACGCTTCGCACCGAGCTGGTAACAACGCTCACGACAACGAGATGCTGTCGATCATCGAGGAACTTCGCGAAGTCGGTATTATTATAAATTAATCGCGTATCGACGAAACGAGCCAGTCGATTAACGTCAGTGAAGAAAAAAACAATTTTAAATTGTATATCTTATTTACTATTAAACATCGTCGAAACATGCGATCCGATGGACGTGAAAAAAATGTTAGCTCCGAGAAGCGACGACTCGTTGAAGAATTGCACGCTCTGGCGAGGAGAAATTTTCCGCGAAGACGTGTCATAATTCGAGGATACGACTATCTGTGGCAGGCTGACATCGTCAAGATGCGTCCGTATACTCGAGTTTCAACAGAGGTCATCACTACATACTCACCGTCATCGATGCGTTGAGCAAGTACGCCTGAGCCGTACCGCTCAAGAGCAAAGTCGGAAGCGAGACGGCTATCGCTAAGATAATGCGAGAGAGCGGAAGATGCCCGAGAAACTTGCAAACGGATATGGGAAAGGAATTTTACAACGCCGATATGCAAAAACTCTTGAAAAAACACAACGTTAATCATTATTCCACGTATACGGTATTGAAGGCATCGATCGTCGAGCGATTCAATCGCATTTAAGAACGACATGTGGAAGATGTTTACGCTCAACAGCACTTACAAGTGGGTCGACGCGCTACCGCGTCTCGTGTCAGATTACAACGCGCGCAAGCATCGCACTCGGCATGCGACCCGCTGACGTAACTCCCGCGATCGCCAAAAGACTCTTGGATATGGTATACAGCACGATAAAGATCGCAAGTCCAGCAAAATTCAAAGTAGGCGAATCGGTACGCGTGAGCAAGTACAAGACAGTTTTCGAAAAAGGTTACACGCCAAATTGGACCACCGAGGTATTTAAGATCGTTATTAAAGTGCAGTACTAATCCCGTAACTTATCTGCTCGAGGATTATCGCGGAAAATCGGTCGCGGCCGTGTTCTACGAGCACGAATTGCATCGCGCGACTCATCCGGACGTATATCTCGTGGAGAAAGTACTACGCAGGAAGAGAGACAAGGTTTACGTCAAGTGGCTGGAATTCGATAATTCGCATAACTCATGGATAAACAAAAACAGTGTGATTTAATTCATTTTTTTTATTTTACAATGTATTAAAAAAATAAATATACACTGTTTACATGTATACAAAGAGTTTTTATTATTTTTTTCTTCCATTACATTTTTTTAAACTATACATGTATGCAACTTATGAGAACACATGTAAAACTACATGTATTATAAACAATATATGTATTAAGCCGAGTATACATTAAATAAATCGAAGAGAGAATTAAAGCTAATTCCTCAGCAAGTCGGATCTTGATTGCTATTATAAATTTTATATATTATATAAAATAAAATTTGAACAGCTAAATTTTATTGTAAAACTACATATAAAAACTACAAAAAATACATACATCTATACTACATATATAACAGTATCGTATAAAACTACAAGAATACATACGTTCATACATACGTACATAGATATATGATACATACATACATACGTACATATATGCATACATATAAACTACATATATAAATATGTAAAATATATGTACATTGTATATACATATATATTACAATGGAATCCGCCATGTCCCCACGGTAACGTCTTCGTCGAATCCGGTACGACGTATCGTTCGTCGTCGTACGGACTCAGAGCGATTTCGACTCGGACACCGTATATACTTGGTGTAACTTGGATCTTATACACGACTGGCGACGAGTCATTTCAATCTCTTCATTCAAGCACCGCGTGTAATCGAACGTTATTGTTCGCGTTACGACATTATTCTTTACACCTTTCGCCTTTTTAATGTCTTTTCTACCGTCCACTCTCACCGCGTACATCTTCGCTCTGAGTCTGACGAATTCCGTCATTATCGCATCGTTATTCTCATCCTTCATTAGACCGGGTACTTTTTTATTCACGAGAGGCATCCCATACGCGTTGCCCGGCGGATAATCGCTCGTATCGAATCTAGCGATATCGCGTTTTATCGTCTCGTACACATCATCGCACTGGATGTGATATACAAGACTGTCCGTGTCGGTGTACATAATCTTACATTTCTCGCGATACAGCGGTGACATGTATTCGTGGTGAAATTCGTACAAGCAGATTTTCGATATGTCGAGTATACACATACCCATGTAAATCGATTTGTCAAATTTCACCTCGAGTTTACGCAGTTTCGACGGCGATTAAGTTTTCCGCAAAGACGCTGTGGAAATTTGGTTTCGCGATCATTGCTTCCGCGCCATACCGTCCGTCCCATTAGGTCAAAAGTTTAATGTCGACGTGATTGCGCACATTTTCCATTGTTTTATCGAATTCCGCGTTGTTCGTCAATTTGTACAAATTTTTTTCGAAATCATTTTTCGCATACGTTCTAAAGTGTGTATTGAGTTCGATGTAATCGCGAAGCCAGGCGGATTGAGCAAATTGTAGTACGCGATGTATCTTTGCGAAGACCATGGCGCGTACATTGCTGCAGGTTGCGATAATGGATGACATACCGCTTCTTATCGTATAACGTCATGAGAAGTTTATCCTGCCGCGTGCCAGGTGGCTTATCGCGCGTCGGACAGAAAGGTAGGTCAGTGTGTCGATCGTGCAAATAATGCGGATACTCAAGATCGACCTCGAGAATATAACCTGTAGGCGAATCCGGAGCGATCGCGCTCGCATCAAAGTTCTCAATGTCTTCCATCGAAATTTGGCATAAGGCAGCGGTTGACACATCGCCCATCCGTACAGATTATTTACGTCGTAGTACATCAAATACGACGACGGTTTCGATGGGTCGTACGAATGCATGTACTTGTTATTGGCCTGCGCGTATCTGCCGGAACATTGACTGAGACCGCCGCGTATACCGCGCTCGATAAACATAACCATATCGATGTCGGTGAGCAACTCAAATTTTACGCGCGTATGTTTCAACATGGCGTCTCACGTGAAACTTGGCAATATGTAGTAATGCGCGGGATCGAGTCCATAACTCGCGACACAACTTTCGCGGAAATTTTCGAAAACGTCGCCAATAACAAAACATCGGTCTTGATATAGATCGCTGTATTCGCCGAGCGTTCGGATGAACCGCTGCCAAATGTTCGCGGCATGCACGTAATCGTTCTCCGACACTGTGTCACCGGTTAACGAGCTATAGAACGATTCACGGGATGGTAAATGCGTGTCCTGCAACTTGTCCGCGTGATCCACGTATTCGTACGGAAAGACATCTTTGCGCGTCAACAAGTCAAAATCTTTATTTGATACTGTGGAAAATTCGGAACGTAAAATTTTTAATTTTTCTTTCGTTAGAAAAGATACCAATTTATCGAGGCTGGTATTTAAAAATTTGTACGAATCTATGAACCGCAGGCGTACGCAATTTCATGAATCTGATCTCTCGGTGGTATCTTGAACATGTTTTGTAAACGAAATATATTTTTCTTTTGTTATCGGCAGCAGTCGATCCTGTCTTCGAACGCCGTAGTTATTTCCGTGATGATAAAATGCGCGTCACAACCGGATAAGTTGTGAAATCCTATGGGAATGCAATATGAACCTTTATAATTTAGATTACAATTTGAGTGCGCGGGATCACGGTAACGACCGGTAAGATGGCAATGATCGCGTACCCGCGTGTCGTCCGACGCAAATGGTTTTTCACAAATATGACAACGCGTCGCGCTACGATATGCCTCCCACTGCTCTCTCGACAACGTTTCCATGGGGACATTCGGATAACAGAATTTTTACTTGATACGCCAAGTCTTCGAGTTGCCGAACGAACCACGCAATGCAGTTTTCGTCGCGACGAAATTGATATATCGATAACGCGTCATTGTACGAGCATCGCACGTAGTATCCGATGCTAAATACCTCATGCTGTTGATAAGTGTACGATGCGTCTTCCTTCTCTGCCGATTTCGTTCGCTGTAATGCATTCCAAGTTCGCGTAAACGATGAATGGAAGTCGTTCCTTATTCGTGTGGTTCTTGAATTCGAGCTACTTGTCGTCTTCGCTCGGACGGCGCAATTGTTTATTTTTTCGCAGTCCGTTGTATGTGACTGCAATTTTTCAGACGAATTGAAGTAATGTAGGCATCTGCAAACGGAAAATATGCTTTTTTAATAAACAATTTTATAAGAGAAATAATCAAATTTGTTAAAATATATACCGGTCGCAAAAGTATTTCTTGTGTTCTTTTTTACTCAGTTGCAAGCTCACAAGACGGGACAGATCTTTGATGTACGCAAGATGTCCCGCGTTGTCGTCGCGCGGATCCTGCATGTACAATAGATTTGTGTTTCTCCATCTTCCTTGATGTTAGCCGTATCGAGAGAATCTCCTTTCCTCCCTCGAAGCCGTAAATGTTAATGGAGATGTCATTGATTCGTTCAAACTTCTTTATTTGATCTAACGTCATCGGAAACGTAATGTCTTGCAAATTTAACACTGTCGTATAATGCGGGTACGACAATTCTCGATTTGTATTCCTTTCAGCCGATTGCAGAACCGCGATCACCGACCACGCGAAACACGCATTGTCCTTGGATCATACATTGATCACCGCTCGCTTTAACATAATTTCCCGCGATAATTTGATGTAATATCCCGTGTGCATTGGATTATATTTATTCACGTTTACAGTCAAATTTAGAATTCGCAAAAACGTCCCTTGTCGCGTTCTTGGAATTCTTTGAGCGACGCTAACGTGGGTTCGATAACGTACTGCTCGTACCACTCGTCCAAATTTGACACTCGAAAGAGTTCAAATTTATTTTTAGTGATTATTTTTAGTGATTATACTTTTGTTCGCGCGTTTATTGCCCATCACAAACTCGCCGTTAAGTGCAGTGTTCACTTTCACACTATTGTGTCTTTGTACAATGTCTCGCACTCGCTTGAGCACTATATCACCAGCGTTTTCTAAAAATTGTCGCGGCTTGATATAGTCCACATTGATCACCGCACCTGTCAATATATGGCTTTCAAATGCCGTATCAATCTCGCGCCAAACGAGAGATCCAGTGTCTCTACTCGCGTACTCATCACCAACGTGCATGAAACGTCTTTCTAATTGTACTTTTACACCCGCGAGTCGCGCGATCCTCGCCACCACAGATTGTCTATTTGCAATGGTGAGACGAGGACGTTTAACACGGCTAAGTTCCTTGAATTGTTCGATGCACTCCTCACATCGTTGCAATCAGGCGAAACATTCCACCAAGGTAGCGACTTGGCTGCACTGCTCCAGCAGCTCGCGTTCCACCCTCCCTTCTTATTCGGGGGCTCGAGCCATGCTTGATGCAATCTCTCCTGTCGTGCTCCAGGAGGATTATTTGTATATTTGCCAATGGCGTTGGAGGGTGTCGCCGCTGCAGTCCGACCTGCATCCATCGAGAGAATAGGACTATCATCTCTCTGGAGTACCGGTCGTGGGGATTCGAAAGAATACATGTATATATGTATATTGTAATATATATATATATATATATATATATATATATATATATATCATTGTATTGTTGACGTGTTATTCTAAACATGTTATTTGCGATAAATATCATCACATGCCTCGGTAGTCGAAAGGATAAGATGCCTGCCCGGTAAGCAGGAGATCCAGGTTCGATTCCTGGCTGAGGTGGTATTTTTTCGCAAAATAATTACGAGTTTTCACGACTAGTCCGTGGTCGGGCCCCGCCGTGACGCACACCCTCCTTTCTTATTACCCTCG
The DNA here is from genome assembly GCF_055798465.1 of Pogonomyrmex barbatus. NCBI lineage: Eukaryota > Metazoa > Arthropoda > Insecta > Hymenoptera > Formicidae > Pogonomyrmex > Pogonomyrmex barbatus. Next base: position 1,111,170 of record NW_028297118.1, on the reverse strand, counting down.
CTCTAGGTGTTTCATATTGCGAAATCTTGATTCTTTTAAATTGTTGTACTGTCTCATCAAAACAATTTTATATTTTTTTTACTTTTTTTTTTCTTTTCTCTATAGCTGCTTTAACTCGAAGCCAGTATATAAAGTGTTGTATTTCCGACATGTTCGGAGATTGATGGGAATAGAACAACCATATATGATTATCCTCGCTTCTTGGAATTATCTCTGCTACTTTTTGCCGCGAGAGGGGTATAGTAATATATTGTATAGTAATATATTGTATGCGTGTCCTCTATAATGATAATAATAATGATAATATGTGCACGCTTCCAGAAGCACGCTTATTTCCACTCTTTCAGAAGGAGCGGAGAAGCAGAGAGTCGAATTGTAGCGTCCCTTAACTCTTGGACAAAGAATCGGGAAATGGGGAGTTGGGGTATAGTGTCTCTTTATAAAATACACCGCCACGTTTACTGGTAGATGAGATTGAGTCCCATAACGGTGTGACGCGGTCACCTCGCTCGACGCTCGGATCGGCTCGTCGGTGTCCGGGTTCAAGAGGAGGGGAGACTCAAGCTTACGAGAACACAGATTGACGTGAAAAAGATAGTTTATTTAGCGAAAGATAGATACAGCGTGGGCCAGGAGATGTCGCAATGTAGTTGGCAGCAGCAGGAGGTGAGATGCAAAGCGCAAAGCGCTAGACAGGTGCGGCGTGCGATAGATGATGGCTTAATCACTACGGCGCGATTACAACTAAGAATCTTAGAATTACAACTTATAACTAGCAGCCTTAATCTCTGTATCTCTTATATATATATATATATATATATATATATATATATATATGTATACCCGTAATGACCCTGCCGTTACAATGAAGAACTTGTTAATTCTTCCAATGACTTTTCCATATTGTTTTTATATCACATCACACTCTTCCACGGAGCACTTGCATATGACTCGTTCACAATGTTGTCTTTTTTTCAATTTGTGCAAATTGGGCACATGTTGCATGGCATTATCACACAGACGGACTGTTGATAATTGGAGCAAAATCGGCTGTTTAGCGCATTGAGAGTATCTATCTCGTGCTTCCTAACAACATACAATACTCCAATGTCAGTGTCCGCCAGACGAACCATGCATTTGGCACATAGAGTTAGTGCACCACCCGTTGAATAATAAAATTGTATTGAACAATACTTTTTTTATTATTATTCAACGCAAGGAGTTCCGAACGGGTAACAATTTTTTTCTGCGTAATCCATAAGGTCATCAATTTTATCACTTACGTAATTGCTATCGGCAGACAATGCTCTTCATCTTCAAATATCAATATCAATATTGTCAATATTGTCAATCTCCATTTCTTCTTCATTTCCAAACACTTCGTCCACTATATTCACAAAGTTTTCCTCATCCATATTATACACATTTTCTATATTTAACACATTATCCATTTTCACCGTCAACTATTTTTTTCTCTCACATTAGACTTCCATCTACTGTGATCCTGCACACCCCATGACCCATTATATATCATCGACAATTTCTTTGTCCCTTTGTCGGAGCATCATCATAGGTCTCCCCCCCATTTATTTATAGCAGCCAGAGTATCGGCGCTTCTCTTGACACGCCGCGACATGTACATCGATTTCTACGAAGAGCTATCTTTTCGCGGGTTCTTCCTAGAAAAAGATTTGTCATCGCGCTCCTTTGCGAACATGTCGCTACATGTTTGATTGCAACAATGAAATTCCTAGAAAAAAAGGGGGGAGGAAGGAGGGGAGGATTAACGGTTTGTTCAAAAATTTACGCGATCAGTCCTCCTCCATCGAACGATCTGCACAACAAAAAAGGTACTCCGCTCTTCCATTATTCGAACAACATGCAATGTATTCCGCCAAAGGAAGCAGCGCACCGTACAATGGCGAAAAACAAAAAAAAGAATGTAACGCGTAAGTTTCAACTGCATTTTTTTAATTTTTTTCTCTTTTTTTCCAATATTGTGCAATATTGTATATTTAATTTCCACAGTATTTCGGTGGAGCGTCGTGCGGTGCGCTTACTGAGCAGACGTTACACTTTGACGGCCATGGGCTACAAATTTCTGGAAATTGGAATCAACGTTGGTCCATCGAGCTACGTGGAGATCGCTCTGGGAGATCATCGGGGACAGGAATTGATACTATCTCTCGAAACGTGGAAGGGATTCTACGAGCAGCGATGGAATATCTACAAATTGCTGCGAAACGATTGCTTGCGACAAAGATAATTTTATAAGCGGACCGTTAACCGTCAGAGTTTACCAGATGAATGACGTTACACTCGTACGTCTTGAATCTTTGAACGTACGCGTAACGATGATCGAATCGACCCTGCGCCGTATGATCTGGACGAATGTATCGATGTGACATTCGATCGACTCGTCAGATTCGTCGATACGATCGATACTAAGTATCGACGCGATTCTCCAACATCGCATTTGTTGTAACAGATCCCGAGGAAGTGCCGAATGCGATACGTGATTGCGATACATTCGATAGACGTCAATTCGTCGATTGCGAGCTATTAGCTTTAGTTTTTAATGTATAAGAAAAATGTGAATAAAAAAATTTCACACTTAAATGTATTCAATTGTTGTTTAAACATATAAACATATATAATATGCAAAAAACATATGTATGTATTTCTTTCATTTCTTTCTTCCCCACCATAAAATAATTAGAAAAATAACATTCGCCATAAAAGCGTGATGTCTGCTATGGACAAGATTTTTTACACGCTTATTCTCTTTAAGCGTGATGTCTGCTATGGACAAGATTTTTTACACGCTTATTCTCTTTAAGAGTGATGTCTGCTATGAACAAGATTTTTTACACGTTTATTCTCTTTAAGCGTGATATCTACTATGGACAAGATTCTAATAATCTAATATTTAACATTTTTAACCTGCCCACGAGGGACCAGCAATTTCATTGTCATTCACGGCATGTAACCTTAAAGTACTGCGTTTTTTTTTAGCAATATTAGCATATAATTTATCTGTTGACATAAGAGACAAATACTTTTCTTCAATCATCATGTTTAAACATGTTTCTCCTCTCGTCTTTAATCCTAATTTTAAAACACATGTGGCATTAATGGAAGCCGACAATAATCTATTTCGATTTTTTGTTTTTAAATTACTTAAAGAGAAAAACATTCTCTCTGGGTCGGCATTTGAATTTGGAAGTGATCGAACAGCATTCAGAACATTTGTTAAATTTGGATACTTAGTAATATTATTTGGATGTTTTGGATGTAAAATTTCCTTCCACATATTATCAAAATTTAATTTGGAAAGATTTTGCTTCTCTTCCATTGTAAAATCTAATGGCAATCCATTCTTTCTTTAAAGCATCTTCATCAACACTATCTATAGTTTTAACTATAAAAGAAACATCATTAAATGAAGTTTCTCTATCAGTATTGAATAAGCTTACAAAAGGTCTAAAAACTTGTAATTTTAATAAAAATTTATTAGGTGTACAAAAAAGTTCTGAGCTTTTTTTTGTAAAATTCAATCTTTATTCAAAAACAAACAAAAAAATATTAGCGAAATATTCCTCGTTTGCATCAACGACCTTTTGCCATCTTTCGGGTAGCTTGCGAATTCCTTGACGATAGAAGCTCACCGGCTTCGAAGCGATAAAGTCATCAATGCATTTTCATATCTCTTCAAATCTCATGAAATGTGTATCAGCCAAATGATGCTGCAGCGACTGGAATAGGTAGTAATCGGAAGGCGCCATGTCTGGGCTATACGCCGCGTGCGGAAGAAGTTAGCCTAACGCAAAGATATGGTCCTGAGTCGCTTTCGCAACATGTGGTCGAGCATTGTCATGAAGCAACATCACTTTACGACGTAACTGGCCAGTAAATGGCTTCTTTTCTTCTAATGCATCGCTCAAATTGGTCAATTGTGTTGGTAGCGGTCTGCTGATGATGTCGTGATTGTTTCACCCGGTTGTAACAACTCATAATACAACATATGTTTCCAATCTCACCAGATACAGAGCAAAACCTTGGCGTGGATATTGGGCTTTGGCGTCGATGTCGAAGGTTGACCAGGGTCAACTCATGATTTTCTACGTTTAGGGTTATCATAAAGAATCCATTTTCATTGCCTGTAATGATTTTGTGCAGAAAATCTTTTTTCCGGAACTTTGAAAACAAAGTAAGTGCAGTGTCACGCCGACGATTTTTGTTGTCTTTGGACAATTCATGCGGAACCTATCTGCCTTCCTTTCCCATCATATGTAAACGTACGGAAATGATTTGCTGCGTAACGCCAAGCTATTCTGCAAGCTCCTTTTCAATTTGCGCAGAGTATATTCAGCAGTGCTTGCAATTCGTTCGTTTCAATCTTTTGAGGGCGTCCAGCACGCGATTCATCTTCAAGACTGAAATCTCCTTGGCGAAATTTTTGATACCATCTTTTATATGTAGTATGACTTACAGCGTTCTCTCTATATGCAGCACAAATCATTGCAGTGGCTTCAGCAGCATTTTTCTTCAGATGAAACGCGAAGTGGACGGAAAATCGAATATGCTCTTTTGTTATTGCCATCGTGAACACTACTGATTTTTAAGGTTATGTGCATCAAACGCCGTATGGCATTTTAGATGGCTAAATGTCAACGCTTTAAAACCGCAAAAGGGCGGGAAGATATATAAAATTTAAATTGTTATTTGTATGAAATCTAAAGCTCAGAACTTTTTTGTACACCTAATATATCACAGCTAGGTGAGCTAAGAATGTACTTATAACATAACTTATTTTGTTTATAATTTAACAAGAAAAACAAAATAAATACTTTTTTAATCGTAAAATAAATTGTAGTTGTGTATAGTTTATATATATATATATATATATATATATATATATACACATATATCACATTTATCATAGGCTAGTTGCACACAAGATGCGACAAAGCGACAACGTGGCAACGCGGTATATCAGAAAACAAGACGATGATTGGCGCTGCCGCGTTGCCGCATTGCCACTTTGCCGCATTCTGTGTGCAATCAGCTATAGCGATCATCAATATTTGTTATTTAAAGAACTTAAAAACATAATTTTGAAAGCTCTTACTTTCTTTATCTGATTACGCTTCTCTGATAAAAATTATATTTGTTATAATATATGACCTATAGAAAAATATGTCCTTATAATATATCCTTTTTAAAATCTGACAATGAAAACAAAACATACTTTTTAAATCTTAGAATAAACTATATATAGTTGCTCTAAATGCTTTGATCACCAATATTCTTTGTTTAAGGAACTTAAAAATATAATCTTGGAAGTCCTTTTTCCTTTTAACCAATTGCTTTCATCGAAAGACTAGGACCATTATCTCTCTGGCGTACCGGAGTTATGGAGATTCGAGAGAATATATGTACATATGTATACCAGGTGTATGCATAAGTTTTTTCTGATTTTTTTAGTAAAAAAAGACACGTAATTTTCAAGGGAAATTAATTTCTTTTTTATTCAAAATATTGGCCATCGGCTTCTACACATTTCGCCCATCTTTCAGGTAATTTATGAATACCATGCCAGAAAAACTGCTTGTCTTTTGCGGCATTCGAGCCATTTTCCAACTTCCTCGAAATTGCTGAAATGCTGCTCTGCGAGCGCGTGCCCCATTGATGCGAAGAGGTGATAGTCAGATGGCGCCAAGTCTGGGGAGTACGGCGGGTGCGGAAGGATGTCCCATCCAAGCGATTTCAAGATGTCTTTCACTGATTTTGCTGTGTGAGACGGCGCATTGTCGTGTAACAAAATCACTTTGCCATGTCTTCTGGCCCATTCCGGTCGTCTTTCGATTAATGCGTGATTTAAATTAATCATTTGTTGGCGATAGCGTTGTGTATTAACGGTTTCGCCGGGCTTCAAGAGTTCATAATACACAATACCATACTGGTCCCACCAGACACAGAGCATGGTCTTCTTGCCAAAGCGATTTGGCCTTGGTGTTGATGGACCGGCTTCGCCAGGTGAAAGCCACGATTTTTTCCGCTTCGGGTTTTCAAAATAAATCCATTTTTCGTCACCCGTCACAATTCGATACAAAAATGATTTCCTTTCGTGGCGTTGAAGCAGCATTTCACAAGTGACTTTGCGATTTTCCATTTGACGTTCATTCAAATCGTGTGGGACCCATTTACCGAGTTTATTGATCTTTCCCATGATCTTTTGCTCGTAAACGTCTGCTGATTTCTTGTGATACATGTAATGCTTCTGCTAATTGCCGTTGAGTTTGAGTTGGGTCATCATCCAATAACTCCTGCAATTGCTCGTCTTCGCATTTTTGTGGTCTACCAGAGCGCTCACTGTCTTTCACATTGAAATCACTACTTTTAAATTGTCGAAACCATGTCTCACATGTTCTAAGCGATGGAGCGTGTTCACCATATGCTTCTACAAGCAAACGATGACTTTCAACAGCCTTTTTCTTTTGATTAAATAAAAAAAGCAATGCATGCTGCAAATGTTCTTTTTCAGGCACAAAACTCGACATGATCACTGAACGATAAAACAAAGACGCTAGTTTTTGGCGGACTCAACTTGTGTGTGTTTGTAGTTTTAAATGTCAGACGAACAAAATGATGTATGTGTCAAATTAATACGCTGCGTACTTTTCGCTGACGACATCTCTTAGTTAAACCGGAAAAAACTTATGCATACACCTGGTACATGTGTATCATTGTATTGTTGACGTGTTATTCTAAACATGTTATTTGTGATAAGTATCATCACATGCCTTTGTAATTGAAAGGATAAGATGCCTGCTCGGTAAGCGGAAGATCCAGGTTTCTGGCTGAGGTGGTATTTTTTCGCAAAATAATTACGAGCTTTTACGACTGATTCGTGGTCGGGCCCCACCGTAACACACACCCTCCCTTCTTTCAAAGGCTCGAGCTATGCTTGATGCAATCTCTCCTGCCGCGCACTAGAAGAATTATTTGTATATTTGCGAGTGGCGTTGGAAGATGTCACCATGCAATCTGATCTGCATCCATCGAGAGACTAGGACCATCATCTCTCTGGAGTACCGGCCGTAGGGATAATTACGAGTTTTCACAACTAGTTCGTGGTCGAGCCCCGCCGTGACGCACACCCTCCCTTCTTATTTGGGTATCCCCTCTTTGCCTAGTCTCTCAATGGCTTTTCTGTAATGATATCACTGGCTTTACTGACAGACTTTCAGATGACACGAGGTATCAATGACGACCAAATATTTTAAAATTATTTCGTACAAATGTGGATACAATACTTTCAATTGCTGCCAAGTTTTTAAAGGACACTTTTTTCTGTCCATTACTGGAAAGCTGTGATATTGTCGAAATTCAGCCGGTATGCCTTCACTCTCTCCAAATTCGTCTAAAATTTTACATCTAGATGTCACCAATTCGTCGTCTACATTCCACAAATCATATTTTTTAATCATATTGTTTTCGATATTCAGTTCGATATTATTACTTTATTGAGTATTTTTTTTCGGATTCAAATATCTCCTTCATAAGTTTAATTATTTTTGTTTGAGCGCATGAAACTGTGGTAATACTCTGAAAATGCATATTTTTATAACGTTGATCTAATAACGTTAATATTGCTAAAAAATTACTTTTTTCTATATTTGATTTTTTGGAATAAAAATCTTCGTTTTATTTTATTCAAAATATTCTGTTGAAGACATGTAGATATTTCTGTTTTTGGAATTATCCGATTAAAAATCACTATTAAATAGTTAATAATTGGAATGATTTGACTACATGTTACATATTTTTCTCCTGAAATTTCTCTTGTAACTGCTTCTATTGGAGATAATATTTCACATGCATTTTCAATGACTTTCAATCAATGAGATACCATTTCTGGTGAACCACTTCTGCAATTCTCAATATTGAATTATTAATAAGAATCGTGCTTACATGGTTTGCTAATTGTAAAAATCTTGATAACATTAGAAACGTTGAATTCCACCGGGTCTCACATTCTTGTTTTAGTTTTAAAACTTTATCCTTCTTTTGTCTTCCTGTTTTTGCATCCTTTTTGGTGCATCTGTAGCATTAACACTGCGTTTTAAAAAATAATAATCTGTTTGACTTTTTGGCTAATTGATTTCAGTTTCTGTGTTGAAAATATAACATCTTGTATCATTAAATTCAATGAATGGGCAAAACATGGAACATGTTTGTTATTTCCAAATGTATCGTACACTGCTTTTCTTATATTGGCGGCATTATCAATGATTACAGCACGTACACTTGTATCCTGTATACCCTTTTCTTTACAAATATTTTTGAAAATTTGGGATATATACGCTGACTCGTGTCGGTGTTCAAGTTCTTGCATTCCAAGATCTATTGATTCTAGAGTGAAGTTTCCAAAGTCAATATGCACTGTTATACCTAAAAATCCTTTTGTATTGTATGAATCAGTCCATATGTTTAAAATAAGAGACAAATCCTTGATGTTTGACAAGATAGTTTTAATTTTTTTTGTATAACGCGATATTTATCGTTCAAATAGGTTGTCATCATTTTTCTGCTAGGAATTTTGTAGTGGTGTTGTTTCATAACTGCTCTAAAATCTTCATTATCAACTATTGACAAAGGTTGATGATCTTTAACAATATATATATATATATATATATATATATATATATATATATATATATAAATATAAAATACTGTTAGTAAGCCGAGTAGCCTGTATCTAAATGCGATAATGTATCCTGTATCTAAAAATAAAGAATTTTTTTGAAATCTATGTGTCAACAGCTTCTATAATAGTAATCGAAAAATCATTATTTCTATTAAAGATTAGCCAAATAAATTTTGTATTCTTAGCATATTAATGCATATTAATGCTACTCAAGTAACATGTAATTGTCATGATAAGTTCAAGATGATGTTATATGATGTCATTTTAATTAAAAGATAATAAAATTTCAAAATGATATCATTTCAAACTAATTGTGACAATCGCATGTTGCTTGGATAAAAATTAAATTCATATATCAACAAAAAATTAAAGTTTTAATTCTGAATGTCAATATATTAAGAGTTATGTGGCAGCACCACATAATATATAAATACATATCTAAAGTACATATATAAATATTCACTCATACATATAACTAACCAAAGCGCGATTCCATCAGCAGCTATGGACAGCGGCCCGACGATCGAGCATACTTACCTGCTCCTGCGCCGCGTCACGAGCCGCGTCATCGCGCCTGCCTGATGCGCCGTGCCCTCCCCCCCCCCCCGACGGCCCGGAGAGAGTCCTCTGACTATCTTGCCTCAGGGATGCCATTTCATGTACGATTGCAGCCACGCTGCAGCACGTAGAGAGGATAGGCTGGCACACACACTAGCGCGAGCGCTCATCCGTGTGCGCTCCGCGCTTCGGCCAGCTTCGAGCGGTAGAGAAGGAGTACCGACAACTGCTGTCTTCTTCTTTCTCGAGAAACGCTGTATCGCTGATTTGAAGCTGGCGTCTCATGACGACACGAATTAATCATGCGAGGCGCGATGCCATTGTCGATTATTTTTACACTTTTATAGATTTATTTTATTAAGTTAATAACATTATTACAATATATTTTTTTCATACATAAATAAAAATTAAAATTTGTAAATACAAAAATCCACTCTTTGCCAATATATACGCTTTTTATTTGCAAAAAGTAATTATTATATTAAAAAAAATTTATTGTGGTCTTATAAAGATATTTAGATATAGCTATTAAAAACTGAATAAATATATAAATAAATATATAAATATATAAATAAACAATATATATATATATATATATATATATATATATATATATACCAATAAATATATAAAATAAATATTAGATATATTATTATATAAAAGGGAGCTGAATATAAAAAGGCTATATAGCTTTTATGATATTAATAAATAATAGATAATAATAAAACTAATAACTGATATAAATATATCAATCGCAAAAAGAAATTCAAATTATGTTAATACTCTTATCTTTTCATTATTGTTATTAGTTTTTAAATGTTTAATGCTTTTTTGATAAATTTTTATTAAAAGAAGTATTATTCTTTTTGGTAATAATTTATCAAAGAAGCATTAAATATTTAACAAATAACAATAATGAAAAGGTAAGAGTGCTGACATAATCCATTTAAATTTATTTTTATATTTTTTATTTAAAATAATATTTTTTTACAATTATATTTTTTCCCCGGCCTCTTCCTCCTCCATTTCCTTCCGGGCCTCTTACATACGTCCCCCTCGTTGCAAGACCCATCTTGCACGGGACCGCCCACCACTATTTCGTCTATAAGGCACTGAAAATAATTAAATGTCAAAATATTAATATGTTTACATATATATGTATTATACATGACATATACTAGTATGTGTGTATTTATATACATATAATTATTATTATTATATTATTATTATATATTATTTCAATAAATAATACCACTATCTTGATGCTGCTGCTGTTGCTGCTGCTACTGCTGCTGCTGCTGCTGCTGCTGCTACGGCTGCTGCTGCTGCTGCGGCTGCTGCTGCTGCTGTTGCGGCTGCTGCTGCTGCTGCTGCTGCGGCTGCTGCGGCGGCTGCTGCTGCGGCTGCGGCTGCGGCTGCGACTGCGGCGGCTGCTGCTGCTGCTGCGGCTGCTGCTGCTGCTGCTGCTGCGGTTGTTGTTTCTGTATAAAAAAAACTTTTGAAAAATCTAAAAATTACAAATTAATCAGATACAGATCTAGAAATAATTTTATTGGACCATCAATATTATTATGTAGGACACTTAAATATAATAATAATGTTCACAAATTTCTGATCTAGCAACCGATTTGAATATAACAGATTTTAAAGATAATCATTTTAAAGATCCAATAAAATTATTTACATCAGTATCTGTCCAAATTTTTATATTTGTCATTAAAAGCATTCTTTTTTTTACCAGCAAGTTTATCTGCTTCCGCAGCTGTTGCAATTGCAGCTCATGCTGCTCTCTCAATTGCTGCATTTGCAGCTCATGCTGTTTTGCTGCTGTTGCAGCATATCAGCAAATTTTTTCTTTTGCTCTGTAAAATACATAAACTATATAATAGTAACATTATTATACTACTGATTATACTACTGATATCGGATAATGATAAAATTTTAATACACACGTACACGCGTACGCACGTAGGCACACGCACACGCAGGCACACGTACACACAGGCACACGTACACGCAGGCACCGTACACGCAGGCACACGTATACGCAGGCACACATACACACAGGCACACATACACACAGGCACACGCAGGCACACGTACACGTAGGCACACGTACACACAGGTACACGCAGCCACACGCACACGCACACGATAATGAAGCATATTAAATTAGATTAAAAATGTGATTTATATTTCTTAAATAATAATAAATTGTAACTAACCTGTCATTGCGTCGTCAAGTATGCTGTGGCGCCGAATAAAAAAGAAACAACGATCTCGATTTTCCATTATTTATCTCACGATGCGCGACGATTTCATTTGTCTTTCGGTGACTTCGTGTACCGTCTTTCGATCACATCGTGTATCTTATACATCTTGACTTTTTAATATTGAAGAATATATTCGAGATTAAAAGGTATAACTTTCCATATACACATTTATACACACACACACACACACACACACACACACACACACACACACACATTTTATATATATATATATATTCACATATACGTATACGGAGAGAGACGATTTAAGATCGTAAAATATTTTGACAAATGCGTCATGTGTCAGTGTGCAAGCTGCAAGCCACAAGAATTGACCAGTCACAGTCGAATAGGGAGAATACTTGATTGTGATTGATCCATTCTTAGCCCACGATCCACGACACCGACATACGACGCATTGTAGAACAGGCCTACGAAGTTAGAGAATAGGCATATAGGTGGCCGAAGTGCCGAGTGCACATGTACGTGCTTTGCCTTTGTATGCATGCTACGCGTCTCTCCTCACAATCGATCCTTCGGGTGACACCCGTTTGACCACGTCCCGATTGACCACTAGCCATTCACAGCGCTTGAACAGTGAAAAAATTCTAGGCACCGGCCCTTGTGAGTGGCTAGTGATCAATCAGGACGTGGTTAAACGGGTGTCACCCCATAACGACATATCTAGCTAGTGAAACTGTTGTTAAGAAGTTAGAGAATAAATCTGGAACGCTCCCTTTCCGAATAATATATTGTTATATGTTGTTACATCTATATTAATAGCTATATTTTAACAAAAATTCAGCAAATCGGTGGCCTGAAGGCCGGAATCTTTTTGATTAGAAGGATCGGGTGATACTCGTTTGACCACGTCCCGATTGATCACTAGCCACGCAGGGACTGGTGCCTAGAATTTTTCCACTGTTCAAGTGCTATGAGTGACTAATGTTCAATCGGGACGTGATCAAACAGGTGTCACCCGTCGTTACGCAGCTTTTTTTTCCATATACTATACCTGCGCAACGACAACATAATGATAACGACACTGTCGTTGAGAAGTTAGAGAATAGGCTTATACAGCGTCCCAATTGATCACAATTACTCACAGGAGCCGATGCCTAGAATTTTTCCACTGTTCAAGCGCTGTGAGTGGCTAGTGGTCAATCAGAACGTGGTCAAACGGGTGTCACCCATTCGGAAATGATGTATTTTTGAACTATTAATGAGAAATTGCGATTTGAATTTTAGTATGCTCCATTAGTATAACTACAGTAAGACGAACGTGTGGCGTAGTGGATTAGATGCGTTGGAAATGTAGAGATTGCGTGTTCGCGTCTTAGTATTTTATATATAATTTCTTTTTCTTTTTTTTACATTTATTTTTTTTGTTACAAAAATATATTTAGTTTATAATAATACGGAAACTTATTATTTATATATTTCAACTTTTTATTCCTGTTTGTTTTTAATAAAAGTAAACAGTGTTAATATGACAAGTTTATACATATATATATGTATTTATAGATGGCGAGATATTTATATCATATAAAAAAAGTTGTTTGTACATAAATAAACCAATAAATGTATACTACTGTGATCAAATATAAACGAGATTTTTGTTATAGAGTGAAAAATCTTTATTTATTCTTCAAAATCAAATTCGTCGCCTTCAAAATAATCCCCTCCCGACACTTATGCCAACGCTTTTTCCAATCCTCGAAACACTCTGAAAACTCTTCTTCCGGAATGGCCTTCAATACTTTCTTCGTTTCGGCTTGTATCTCCTCAATCGATTCAAAACGGTGTCCCTGGAGCGGTCTTTTGAATTTATTGAATAGCCAGAAGTCACACGGTGCTAAATCAGGCGAATACGGTGATTGTGGAACGATATGAGTCAAGTTTTTGGCGAAATGGTCACGAAGAACCAGTGTAATGTGAGATGGCGCATTATCGTGATACAAAAATTATGAGTTATCTGCCCATAAATCTGGCCTCTTGAGGCGAATAGCTTCACGCAAACGACGCATAACCCTAATATTCCTTGTTGACAGTTTGGCCCGGAGAAAGGAATTCATAATGCACCACACCACGATAATCGAAGAAAACTGTTAACAAAATCTTGATTTTTGAGCGACTTTGGCGATCTTTGGCCTTGCCTCACCTTTTACATGATATTCGCTCGATTAGTCGGTTGTTTCCGGGTCGTACGCATAGATCCAAGTCTCATCTCCAGTTATCATGCGTTTCATCTCGTCCTGGTAGTCAGAAATCATTGTTTCACACACTTCAACGCGACGCTGTTTTTCCAAAAAATTGAGTGTTTTCGGAATCAAACGAGATTTGACTCTTCTCAAATCTTTTCAAGCACAAATGGTCTTTCAAAATGGTCTGGACTAATCCAAATGAAATGTTTACAGTATCGGCAAGTTCTCTAATTGTCAATCGACCATTTTGGAGCACCAAATCCTTGATTTGCTTCACATATTGTTCATCAGTTGATGTTTTTGGTCGTTTTTGATGTGGTTTTCTACGCTTTCTCGACTATCTTTCAACATTTTATACCAGTCAAATACTTTTGGTCTTGATAGAGCCTGGTCACCAAAAGCCTTCTGCAACATTCTGAACGTTTCAGTAGCAGAAATTTCATTCCGTAAACAAAATAAAATACAATTTCTTTGCCCAACAGAATCACACATCGTAAAAATCGAAAAAAATACTTTTGGATATTCATAAAAACGAGCGTTCACTATTAAACAAATGAAGAGAATGACATGAAATTTCACACAGATGTCAAAGATAGTACTACCAACTTAATCAAAAAATATTTGTCAGAATCAATGAATCCGCGCAGTTTAAATTTAAAAATCTCGTTTATATTTGATCACAGTTTATACTTACATGTATATACTTATATATATATATATATATATATATATATATAATATATATTATATATATATAAGTATATACATGTAAGTATAAACTTGTTAATTAATACTGTTCACTTTTATTAAAAACAAACAAAAATAAAGAGTTGAAATATATATAAAAAAAGTTTTCATATTATTATATGTACTAAATATTTTTCTTTGTAACAAAAAAAATTAATATAAAAAAAATAAAAAAGATTATAAAATACTGAGACACGAACACGCAGTCTCCACGCGCGCGCGCGCGCGCGCGCGCGTGTGTGTGTGTGTGTGTGTGTGTGTGATAAGATGCAACATGCATGTGTTGCATGTATCAATACTCGCGTGTAGCTATCAGCTGATTGCATTGAGTGCCTCACGTAATCGCCCGCATCAGATAGTGAGTTGCTCCGGTCCTGTCTATCCTCTTCTATGTGCAGTTCGTAATTCGCGAACTGTTTTCTCTTATAATTTAAAAACTAAGCTTCTGATAAAAATTTGATAGGGGAAAAATCATCTTCAGAATCGACTCAGGAATATGACATTTTAAGGACAAATGGTTCTTCTGAATGACCCTGTATACATAACATTAATGTATATAATATTTTATCATTTTTTTCACCTTATTCACTTTATGTTTTCACTTATTTGTCCTTATTTAATTTTATTTTAATAAAATACTATAATTTTTTTTTTATATTTACATTCTGATATATAATACTTATTACGTACATGCCCGCGCATATGTCAAAAAGGATGTGCAAACCAACAGATTACTACTTGAACAGTGCTACTAATTCATAAAAATTAAAATTATTTCGTTTAGAAAATTTCGTTAGTGTCAATATTATTATCCCGTTATTATATTATCCCGTCTATTTTTCAGGAAACTGTCTAACCCAATATTTCACTTAAAAATGTATTTGATAGTTAATATGTTACAGTATTAATTTAGTTTATTTACAATGTTATTTGCCTTTAATGTTTAAATCTCACAAAATTAAAAGCAGTAAAAGATATTTTAAGAACAGACATGTAGTAACTAGCGACACCCCCCTAATCGGAAGCGAGAGAGACCCTAAAAACATAAGTATCCAATGAGATTAATCCAAAGCGTAGTGGGGCAAGGTATAAAACCCACTGCGCGTACGGACAGCAGCAGTTACAGTGAGTTTAAGTTAATCAATCAGTAGTCGAGGGTGAAAAGCGCGAGTAATCGAAAAGTAGTGTACAAAATCTCGCTCACGAGAATGATCGCGTGCGGCACGAAGTGACTGATTCAATTCGTTAAAAAGCGTGATAAAGCGTACGAATTAATTTGTGATTCGCGCATAAGCGACATTTCGAGTACAGATCAAATAGACATATCAAATTATCGCGACGATAATCGCGACGACGAGACGATTTATTTTATTACACGATTTATTGGTTTGTGTATAAATATATAATTAACATATTGTGAAACATTATTATTTCGTTATTGCGGCATCAATACAAAGTTTGTAAAATCTGGAACAAAACGACATTATATAATATATTTTATTAACATTAAAAGTGAACATTAATGTTACCCATACTCACCATTCCTGGAAAGAAAGTCGAGTCACAAACTGTGATCCAATAGATGTCCTGACGGAAAGATTCGAGTGATCCAGCGACATCCAGAGGATACTTGAAACAGAAAGATGAGTTAGAAACCATCGAAAGGTTGGGTGATTCATATATCAAAGATAGACAATTCGTATTAAAAATAGATATGTAAAGCATGCCGCGCATATTATATTCATTTTTATATTCATTTTATAAAAGATAAAGTAATACGTGATGAAGTGCTCGAGTTATAATTTTTCAATTGAAATCGATAAATTCTTGAAATTTTTCCATGACAGGAATTTAAATTAAACATTCCGCGCGTACGAGAAGTAATTTCATTTATCTGATAAAAACGAATGGCGACCGAAAAATATTAATAAAAATAAATTTATTTATGCATAGAGACCAAGGTACATTACCATCGGTCACATCACGACATAGTGTGAGGAGAAAGCAGAAATATTTTTGTACTCTTTCGCACTTTACGCGCTGTGCGATGGTCGAGCGTCTCCGACGTTTATATCTCTTGATTATCGCTAACATCTGGCAACATGACATCGAGTTATACGAAATATGAAACAAAAAGAAGCCTGAAGACCATATCAGACTAGCGGTTACCTGATTACGGTTGCCGATTGACGATTCTATTATTACTAATCACATTGACCATAACCAGGACTTGCTACATTGTGATTGGCTGAAATAGAATCGCCAACCGTAGTCGGCAACCGCTAATCTGATATGGCCTTCAGAGTGGTCATGGACGCGTTTTAACTGTACCCTTATTCGCGTTGGTAATGTGCACGTTTTTGTGGTTCTGTTCCGTGCTAGAAGAATGATAAAGAGGGACGATATGGACACGATATCCATATCTTTCATATTATCTCACACGTAACAGCACATGCATCGAGTCGCTTAAAAATAACTAGGACTAAAGTTACTTATAATTTACGAATTATTAATAAATAAGGTATAGGATAATTTATCGATAAAATAAGGATAATATATGTATATGGACCTAGCAAACGACTAGCAAACGTTTTAACACCGAAATATTCATGAAATCATAAGATAAAGATTCCAAATGAGATAATCAAAGTCATATGTATACTGCGATATATGTATATATGTGTATCATTGTTATTCTAACATGTTATTTGCGGTAAATATCACAAGTTATAGTCTTACAAACATGAAGCTACAAGTCCATTTTAGTCAAATTATATATTTTAATCATATAAAAGATTTGATAAACCACTGTTTAAAAAAATAATAAAACTCAAGTAGTAGTTTCTTTAATTTAAAAATAATAAAAACCAAATTATATGTATATCTTTCTATCCATTAAAAACTTCTTTTTCTAATCCAAGTGGTAGTAATTATTTAGCTTTAAAATATTTTTATATCACAAAATTGCTTTACTCAATTTACGTTTTTATTACAAAGAATTATAAAGTAACAGTATAAAATAAATGATAAAATTTTATTTAAATAAAAAAAATTTTTATGTAAAAACACTTAGCGCTGCTCATACCTCTAAAAAGAATATGAATATGTGTGTGTGTGTGTGTGTGTGTGTGTGTGCGTGCGCGCGCGCGCGCGTGCGTGCGTGCGTGCGTGTGCGTGTGTGCGTGCGTGTGCGAGCGTGCGTGCGTGTGCGTGTGTGCGTGCGTGTGCGAGCGTGCGTGCGCGCGCGCGCGCGCGTGTGTGTGTGTCGGCCTCCGTCGTGATGCACACCTCCCTTCTTATTCGGGGGCTCGAGCCATGCTTGATGCAATCTCTCCTGCTGCGCATCAGGAGGATTATTTATATATTTACCAGTGGCGTTGGAGGGTGTCATCGCTGCAGTCCGACCTGCATCCATCGAGAGACTAGGACCATCATCTCTCTAGAGTACCGGTCGTGGGGATTCGAGGGAATATACATGTATATATGTATATTGTATATGTGTGATTGATATATGTATATATGTGTATTATTGTATTGTTGACGTGTTATTCTAACATGTCATTATTTGCGATAAATATCACCTAATAAAATTACCTTTTAAAAAAGATAAAAAATAACGCCAAGTTCACGTTTTCTTATTTATGTAAAAGAAAAAATTTTATACAAAAATTTTCATCTACAAAAGTCTTTTTAATAATAAATTTCATATTGATACAAAAGATGTGATATGAAGAATTGGCGCCAACTTCTACGAGGGTAGTCTGAAAAGTTTTGAGCCTTAACATGAAGATGACGTTACTCGTCAAAACCATTCTAATACTACAATAGTATATGCTTTGAAAGACTTTTGTGAAAATTTCAGCCATTTTGAACGTCCAGTTGTTGTTTGACAGTCGTTTGTGTTAGTCGATGTCAGTGTTTTTGTAAAAATGGAAAAAATTGAATATCGTGCCGTGATTAAATTCTTACATTTAAAAGGCAATACGCCTGCGCAAATTAAAATCGAGTTGGATGCTGTTTACAGGGACTCTGCCCCATCATTTGCCACCGTAAAAAGATGGACAGCTAAATTTAAACGTCGTACCAGCTTGGCTGATGATGAGCGTTCGGGATGGCCAAAAACTGCGACCACCGCTGATAACATCGAAAATGTTCACCAAATGGTACTGGACGACCATCGAATCAAGGTTAGAGAGATAGCAGAGGCTATGAGCATATCGAAAGAACGCGTTTGTCATATATTGACTGAAGAATTGGATATGCGCAAGCTATCCGCGCGTTGGGTGCCGCGCTTGCTCACTTTGAACCAAAAACGAATTCGAATGGACATTTCCAAGGCCCTGTTGGAGCGGTTCAAGCGAAACGAGTCAGATTTTTTGCGTCGATTCATAACTGTAGATGAAACTTGGATCCACCATTACACTCCAGAGATAAAAGAACAGTTAAAACAGTGGACTGCAAAGGGTGAATCTGCTCCGAAAAAGATGAAGACGGTTCCATCAGCTGGGAAGGTAATGGCGACTGTTTTTTGAGTCACAGAATTGTGTGTATCGACTATCTTGAAAAAGGTAAAACAATAACGGGAGCGTATTACGCATCATTACTTGATAAGCTGAAGGTAGAAATTGCAAAAAAACGGCCGCATTTGAAGAAGAAGAAGAAGAAAGTGCTGTTCCATCAAGATAACGCACCTGCTCACACTTCGACGGTCGCCATGGCCAAAATTCACGAACTGCACTTCGAATTGGTTGACCACCCGTATTCATTAGATCTGGCTCCCAGCGATTTTTTCCTGTTTCCTAAGCTTAAAGTTTCGCTTGGAGGACAGAGATTTTCATCGAACGAGGAGGTCATCGCATACGTAAACGCCTATTTTGCGGAGCAAGATGCCAACTACTATTTGGAGAGGTTAAAGAGGTTAGAGTATCGATGGGAAAAGTATATCGACTTAAAAGGAGATTATGTTGAAAAATAAAACTGTAATGGCAGGGCCGTTACTTGTAAGGAAAATATATATCCATGTATACATATACACTTGGCTTGTTATTTGTCCTGCGCTGCCTATCCTGCTTGCACGCACACCGCTCGCGCTATTCCACTCGCTTGCCTGTACACCGCACGCGCCGTCTCGCTCATGCTATCGCTCATGGTACCCCACGCGATACCGACTCCCCACCGCCGGATTGATGGCGCACAATAGGGAACGCCGGCCGGGTATATAAGCCCGGCCGGCCGAGACATGGGATCAGATCCCATCCTGCGATCCGATTCCTGACATCGACCTGACCAGTACCTACTACCTCTTGGAGCCAAGGTTTCGCTTGGTTCTGTCGGGTTTCGCTGACTTCTGTCACCACGCCTCGGGCTAAGGTTTCGCTTAGCTCTGTCGGGTTTCGCCGACTCCTGTCACCACTCCTCGGGCTGAGGTTTCGCTCAGCTCCACCGGGTTTCGCTGGTTTTCGTTGCGAAGGCAAGGCTCGACGTGACACTCGGCCCTGCCCGCAATACCTCGCCGGCATTCAACCTGACATTAGCTTATAAGTGCATGCGATTCTATTAGTTATAAGCCGATACAGATTCTGTTAGTTATAAGCCGGTAGCTCTAAGTTCTTTAACCGCGCCATAGTCACGTGTAAATAAACCGTTGTCGACTGCACACCGCACCTGTCTTGCGCCGCCTTACGTCAACTGTTTGCGTTTCCGCTTTGCAGCGACACTGCGACATCACCCGGCTTTGCACTACTCTGTATCTATCTTTCTACCAATAAACGATCTTTTCGCTGTAACCTGTGTTCGCGTACGCTCTCCCCTCCTCTCGAACCCGGACACCGACGAGCCGAGTGTCGAGTGAGGTGACCGCGTTACAAAACTATATTTGACCGAAAAAATACTTGTTTCTATGTTAGGCTCAAAACTTTTTAGACTACTCTCGTAATTTAATAAAATAAAAAGAGCTTTACATTGAAATACATTTTATCTTGTAGTTTATTTTTATTTGAAAAATCGTTTCATTATTTCTACAAAAAACATGATATAAAAAATTGGCACAAACTTTTAATTATATGAAGTAGAAAAGAAACTTTGCAAAGGTGAAAAAAAATGTTATCAATCCAAAATTAATGTCAATTTATAATTGGCAAAAAAATTTTATTGAATTATTGTACTTGTGTTATATAAAAATATAATATAAAAGAAAATCTGATAAGAAAAAAAAACGTACAAAAACTTGGCGCGCCCGGGTCGTATTAAAACTACTTTTAATAATAATGAATTATGTGACAGATAAATAAAAAACAGTTTGAATTAAAATTTAATATATTTTAAGATTTTTTATTTTTAAACTTATTTCTTTTTTAATATTAACTAAATAAAATTAATGAAATATATAATTAATTATTAATTAATGAAACATTTTT
The DNA here is from genome assembly GCF_055798465.1 of Pogonomyrmex barbatus. Taxonomy (NCBI): domain Eukaryota; kingdom Metazoa; phylum Arthropoda; class Insecta; order Hymenoptera; family Formicidae; genus Pogonomyrmex; species Pogonomyrmex barbatus. Next base: position 1,090,259 of record NW_028297118.1, on the reverse strand, counting down.
TACATAAATAATGCAAGAAACTTAAGAGTTTATTTTATTAGAATGTTATCCAGTATAAACGCATGTGTTTTAATATTTATTAATAAATTTTTTTTAATATTATATATTTACATATAATATTAAAGAAAAATATATAAATAAAAATTATATAAAAAATTTATTACAAATAATTTAAAAAGTAATATACATTATTAATGTAAAAAGATAAACAGTAAGAGTGCAATATAATAAGTATGTATGTATGTGTTTTAATGCGACCCGGTCGCATCAAGTTTTTGTATGTCGTTTTTTTTTCTTACACATCAGATTTTTTTTTTATATTTGTATTTTATATTGTATTTTATATTGTATTTTTATATAAACACAAGTACTATATATACACAAGTATAATTCAATAACATTTTTTTGGTAACTACAAATTGACATTAATTTTAGATTGATAACATCTTTTTTCACTTTTGCAAAGTTTCTTTTCTACTTCATATAATTAAAAGTTTGTGCTAAATTTTGATACCATATTTTTTGTAGAAATAATGAAACGATTTTTCAAATAAAAATGAACTACAAAATAGAATGTATTTCAATGTAAAGCTCTTTTTATTTTATTAAATTAGAAGTTGGTGCCAGTTCTTCATATCACATCTTTTGTACCAATATAAAATTTATTATTAAAAAGAATTTTATAGATGAAAATTTGTGTATAAAATTCTTTTTTTTACATAAATAAGAAAACGGACGCGTGAACTTAGCGTTATTTTTTAGGTAATTTTATTAGGATATCACTCATTCTTTTAGTAACAAATAGTATTTATTATTTAGCATATTTGAAACATTTTATTACTTTATATATACTAGAAAAAACAATCAGTATTCAATTATTATTTTTTAATCTTTTTTAAAAAAAATATATACACATTGTTTGCTCCTCTAGGCCATTTTTTCTTGTTAATTTGTGCATCATCAATGTCTATCCATCTATTAGATGTTTCATCTCTACACATACTTGTGTAATGACCATCTTCAATAGATAATTCCATCTTCAATAGATAGATAAAAAGATCCATGATGAAAAATAGCATTCATTACTTTATAAAATTGTCCCCTACTGATATTGTAGTTGTTGGTACTGCACGCAAATTAAATTGATCTATTTTTATTAATTTACCATTTTGTTCTAAAAATAATTGTAAATAAATGATAAGTATTTCTCGTGTTAATGTTAATTCTTTTTTAAATATTGTATCTTTCCCTGTACAATTTTTACATAGGTCATGAGAGTGATACCACCTCGAAAAAGTAATATTTAATAAATCATTAAGATCTTACGTAACTGTCTTTTTTTAAATTAGTAATGGGAAATAAGAATATTATCATTAGTAATAACAATTGTATTATCATTTTATCACAAGTTTTACACCGTATAGTGAAACGTATTTGATGCTTAACTAGATTTTTAATATAATCATATTTTTCACAGATAGCTATGAGAAATTCAGATGCATCTTGTTTTATATAGCTAGAAAAATTACTTCTTAAATCTTGTCGTACTGTAAATGTATTCAAATCAGATATTCCATTTTCATATCAATTCATTAATATATCTAAAACATTTAATTTATCACATTCAAAAATTTGTTTTCTAATAACATTTAAATGCAAAAGACATTGCAAAATTGCATTTGCGTAAGATGAAACTTTATCCTTATTTTGGAACCCATGTATTATTCAAATAGTATTTTTTTGAACCATTTCATATGATTCTTGAACAGAAGAAATAACTTTTGGTAATATCCATAAAGTATCTTTTATTTTAATATATTTTTGTTTTGAAATAGTAATTAATTTCGCTTCTGATTTATATGTTTGTTTTAATCGATTATATTCAATAATTGCACTTCACTAGCTTTTATAGATGAGGGATCATAATTAATTAAAAAATCTTCTCTAAATGTTACTCGTGACAAAGCAATATAAACTTGTCCTGCATTAAATACAGATTACCAATGTCCAATAGCATTTTGTACTTACCTAGGCTTTTATGAATAGTGATTCCATAATTTAATGATAATGGAAATTGTTTTCTGATAATGTAAGCTCTATCCATCATTTGAAATTTAACGCTGACTCTTTCAATCAAGTATTCTGAACCTGTAGATAATAAAAGTTTGATCTTTTCTACATATTCAGTATTTATATTTTGAACAATTGATATTATTTTCGCGATTGTACCATTTACCAGTCCCAAACTAGCATCAATATTATATATTACGTCTTAGCATTATTTTTACTTTAATCTTAATAATAATTTGTTTCGAAAGTCCAGCTGTTCTAGTATCATCTTCATCATTTTTCGATAATACTTTCAATACTTTCTTTTTTATGTATGGAATACAATTTATCGTGTCTTCAGCAATTAATAACATTTCTTTTGAATTAATACGATTCAACATTGTGTTGTACCCCGGATGGGCTACAACGTTAATTTTTAGAGATAGTCGGGTCCGTTAAGCCTAAGGAGTTGGGACTCCGAGCAGGATCGAACGAATGGAAGGAAATCTTGAAATCACTAACACACTTTCTTTAGGATACTTGATTTATTTAACAACTGCACAATTTCTTGGATTGCTTATATTATTTCTTTTACACACGGTTAAACGTCGGCGGGCGCGTATCGCGTTACTCTGGCGGCCGTCGACCGAGTATGTCACCTGAGACGTTGATAGTACGGCTCGCGTGAACTTCGCTGTGCTCGTGTAATATCTTGCGCGATAATTATAATAACGATTCCGAACGACACGTAATGTTTGATTGATTCCCGACTCTGACTATTCCGCCTTGTATAGCCGGTTATATAGTCTGATCGATGCCCGGTCAGCATTCTGATCGATTGCGTCGATCGGTTGCGTGATATTGATCAATCAATATCACGCTCGATTTGATCATCAAATTTAGGAATTTGTTGATCAGCTTTTTCGCAATGTTCTCGCGATGCATTTCTTCGGTCTTTCGAAAGACTGGTCGCGATTTCGGCGATCACACATTTGTGTAATCTTTCGAAAGACTTTTCGAGGTTCGTGCAACCTAATTTTGTTGCCATGCGGACTACTTTTATTATTGGTTGTAGGCTTGGCTACAACATCCCCCCCCCTGTTATTAAAAGAAAACGGAGGTACGAGGTTTTCGCTTCTTACATAATTTTTGTTTTTTCCCGATACATTTTTTGGTATAATCGTTTGCTTAGAATCGAATACTTTCGCTTATTCTAACGGCGCGATTTACATTGCGTGCGTTATTGTTTCGTTTTGTTTTTTCTTCCTTAATACAATTATTATTGTTGCGATAACGATGACTATTATTAATGAGCTGCTAATTGATACAGGATATACAAAGTGTTTTTGTTGAAAAAAGGGTGTCTCGTTATTGTTTATTTCGTTTTTCATGTCATTTAATTTCTTTGTTAATTCTGTCAGGTCTGTTGCGTCTTGTATAACTTTTAATTTTAATTTCTCTGTCTTATTTGTCTTGAACGTTTCGCTTAGTAGCGTAATATTATATTTCGGTAGATATGTTTTTATTTCTTTTCCTTTATTGGTGCTTGTAGATTTTATTGTCGCGTCTGCTGTGACTATTTTGCAATTGTCTGACAACGTTATTCTGAATTATTTCCTCGTGGTTATTTATGTGCGCTATTGTCGCGTTTATAATCTTGATTTGATTCCTTATTATGTGCTCTGTCGTTTTTTGTTTGTTGTCTAGGATACTTAGTTGCTCGTTGATTAGTTTTCTATCTTCATTGTCCATTGTTCCAAATAATGTTTTGGCAATAGTTCCTATTCCATCTATTAGTCCTCGTTTCGTTTTTGTCTCTCGTGTTTTATACAGAACGTTTATTCTTTTTATTAAGTGTTTTAAACGTTGATAATTGTTTTCAATTATGACATTATAGTTTTGACATGACCCCCTGTTTGTGAGGTGTAACATTGTGCATATATTTTGCGTTTTTTGAATGTATTCTTCTATTTGTTCTGTTCGCTTTTCAATTGGCGAAATATCTATTTTTATTATTATCTTCCAGAATGACTCGATTATGTTTAGTTTTCCTATTTCCTCGAAGTATATTCCGGGGTGATGCTCGAAGTTTTCTATTTCGAATGGTAATTTTTTCTCTTCTTCTCCGTTGGTCATCCATATCTTTATTCTGCAAAAATAAAAATTCTTATTTCTCCTGAAAATTTGTCGATGCTTGAATTCGGCGTTTTTTCTTTTTTATCCTGTTCCCAGGTGTAATATTACTTTATTCTGAATTTGTTATCTTAGTTAAACGATTCTCCTGTGAATCTGTTTAGCTTGCTTTTTTACGACGTATATCGTTTCTCTTGGTGTCTTATTTATTATATCGGTGCGATCCTTCTAATATTTCATTTTCGCGATGAGCTCTCTGGCTGCATTTCGTCAGTTGTCGAAGTGCTTTCCTTGTGACATCATGGGTCACAACGCGAATTTTAATCGTGCTCCGCCAGTTTTCGATGACGATGCCGCGGTGGAAGCCTCGTCTGATGACGAGGGCTTCGATGTTGAGATTGACGATGATGACGTTGACGAATTTATGGGCCAGCCTGACGCTCAGGCCCATTTCCGACGTGTGCGCGAGTGGTTATCCATTGTAAATCAATTTTATCACAATGGTGTGTTCCATGTATGTGCGGACTGTATTTGGTTCGTCAGCAGTGATGTTCCAGGCAGGGTTGTAGAGTTGCCTTGGTGTGTGGAACTCTATGAACTGCTGGTCTCTCTGCCTGAGGCCGTTGTGGCGGACGTGGAGGTTGATTCGGAGGGTGCCTCGGATGTCGATCCGTTGGATGTTCCCGCCGATAATTTGGATGAAGAGGGATTCGAGGATGGCCCCGCGGACAACCCCGCAGAGGCGAAAGGCCGCTCTCCTGGGGCCTAAATTTTTTAATGTGCTTCGTAGTATAGTTTATAGTGTAGTTCGTAGTGTTAGTTTTTTAGTGTAGTGTAGCTGTTAGTTTTTTTTTTTTTTTTGTAACTCTGGATATTATTGCTGGGATTATTTTCCGGACCTGCTGAGATTCTTCTCCGGTGAGTTCCAATGTTTTTGTTTTTATTTCCTTATTATTTTTATTCTATTATTTTGTACTGTGTGTTCTTTTCTTTTTATTTTCTCTTAATTTTCCACGAACGGTTTGATTCGGTTCGCGTGCACGTTTATCGTTCGGCGGCCCATTTTTATTTTATAGTTTAATTCGCTTAGTTTTTCTAGAATTATGTAGGGTCCGATCCATAACGCGTCTAGCTTTTTTGATCTCCCTCGCCGAACTGTTTCGTCGTGTAGTAGGACTTTATCTCCTATTTCGAACGTGCGTATTTTTGTTTTTCTGTCGTATGTTTCCTTCGCTTTTTGTTTTTCTTCTTTTATATTTTCCTTTGCTATCTGATTCGCGGCTCGTATTCTTTCTCGGAGTTCTTGCGCATAATCATCGTATGTATACGATGATTTCGGTGAGCTAGTTAGGGCCGTAGGTAGTGGTGCCTGGTGCCCGTATACCAGTTCGAACGGCGTGAATCCCGTAGCGGTGTGCGGTGTCGTATTATATGCGAACATCGCATACGGTATCCATTCGTCCCAGTCTGTCTGATCATTATTAATATAATGTCTTAAATATTCGGTTAATGTCCGATGTGATCTTTCGAGTGCTCCGTTTGTTTCTGGATGATAGGCCGTCGTTTGTAATTTGTGTATTTTTAGTAATTTGCACGTATTCTTAAATAATTCGCTTGTAAAATTTGTTCCTTGGTCGGTCAATATTTTATCTGGAATTCCATATTCTAATATAATTTTTGTGACAAATTCTTTCGCTACTGTTGTCGCCTCTTGATTTTGTATTGGTATTCCTTTGCTAAATTTTGTTAAACTGTCCTGGAATGTCAATACATATTTGTTTTCCATCGTTGTTATAGGCAAAGGTCCTACAATATCTAACGCGCATTTCTCAAATGGTTTTGTTGGCGTATCTGTTATCATTAATGGTGCTTTAGCGCGTCGTTGCAATTTATTTTTCTGGCAATATTCGCATTTTGAGATGTATTGCTCAACGTCTCTTTTTAATCCTGGCCAGTTGTGGTGTAATCGTATTCTATTTATTGTTCGTTCAACGCCCTGGTGTCCTCCTATAGGTGCGTTGTGATATTCATATAATATTTGTTTCTTTTCTTCTTCTTTATATTGTTTTTCTGACGCGACGTCGTCAGTTTGTTGCCCTTCTGTTATTGTTGTTACGTTACGGCTCAATGCGTCGGCGTTAGCATTTGCTTTTCCAGCTTTATGTATTATTTCGTAATCGAATTCTTCCAATTTTAATCTCCATCTGACTAAACGTGATCCGGGATCTGTTACGTTAAATAACCATATTAACGGTTTATGATCGGTAATTATTTTAAATTTTGTCCCGTATAAATAAGGTCTAAAATGTTTTACTGCCCATACTATTGCGAGTAATTCCTTTTCAGTCGTATTATAATTCTGTTCTGCTCGCGATAGTACACGGCTGGCGTACGCGACGGGTTGGTCTTGACCTACCTCGCCTTGCGATAAGACGGCTCCTATTGCATAGTCCGATGCATCCGTTGTTAGGAGAAATTCTCTCGTCTGGATATTTTAATATCGGTGCCGTCGTTAATTTATTTTTTAATGTATCAAATGCGTTTTGCTGTTTTTCGGTCCATTCGAATTTCTCTCCCTTTTTTGTGAGTTTTGTTAGAGGTTTTGCTATTCGTGAGAAATCTTCGATAAATTTTCGGTAATATCCGGCTAATCCGATAAATGATTGCACATCTTTTACTTTTTTGGGCATAGGAAAATTTTTTACGGCGTGCAGTTTTGATGGATCTGGCGAAATTCCATTTTCCGTAATTATGTGTCCTAAATAAATCACTTCTTTTCTTAAAAATTCGCACTTGTCCGGTTGGAGCTTTAGATTGTTCTCTCTTAGTCTTTGGAGAACTAATTTTAATCTTTTGTTATGCTCTATTAAGCTAGGACCGTATATTACAAAATCGTCCAGATACACTAGACATTTAATTCCTTGCAACCCTGTTAAAATTGAATTCATTAATCGTTGGAAGGTTGCAGGTGCGTTTTTCAGACCAAATGGCATTCTATTAAATTCATAATGACCGTGTGGTGTAGAGAATGCTGTTTTATTTTTATCCCGCTCCGTCATTGATATCTGGTGGTAACCTGATGCGAGATCCAGTGTCGTGAAGTACTTTGCGTTGCCCAGCTGATCAAGTATATCCGTTATATTGGGCAACGGAAATGAATCTCCGATTGTGAGATCGTTTAATTTTCTGAAATCTATTACAATTCGTAATTTTGTTTTTCCTGACGCATCTGTTTTTTTGGGCACGACTAATAGTGGTGCGTTCCATTGGCTGACGCTCGGTCTGATAATTTCTTGTTTCAACATTTCTTGAATCTGTTTATTTACCTCGTCTTTGTGTTTTTCCGGTAAACGGTAAGGTCGTACGTTTACTGGTGATGAATCTGTTCGTACAGATATTTCATGCTTAATCTTTGTTGTGCATGATAATGTATCCCCTTCTAGGTGGAACACGTCATTGTATTCGTGACATAATTTTAATATAGATTTTCGTTCTTCTTCATTTAAATGTTCTGTGCGCAAGGAATTGTTTATTTGCTCTTCTCGAGCTATTGATTTTGTCTCTTTATTTTTTGTCTGTATTGCGTTTACAGATTCTTGTATTATTTTTTCTTGTGTATTTATTTCTTCTATTATTACTTGTGGTACTTGCACAATTTTTTCTTCTTCTGTAATATTTATTATGCTTATTGGGCACGTATAATTTCGTGGTTCGACTAGGCAACATCCAATAAAAATTCCAGGTATCATTTCCTCTGGTTTTGTCAATCCCATTATATTTTGGTTAGTCGTGACTTGCACGATTGTTTCGCTGCGCGGTCCTAAGGTTACGCGCCTGTATGGGTACAGTCTGAATTTCGTATTTTGAAATTGTACTAAATTTATTCTTGGATTGAACGCAGTCATGTATTTCCAAATAAAATCTGCTCCTAGGATTGCATCATATTCCATTGGCGCATTATCTCGCACTATGTATACGGGGTGTCGTATCTTTTCTCGCGACAGTTGCACCGTAATATGTGTTTTGCCCAATGTTATTATTTCATGTCCTGTTATGCCTGTTAGCTTAGTTTTTTCTTCATAGATTAGGACGTGGTCTAAAACATGTTTCAGTTTTATTATTGTTGCTGATGCTCCTGTATCAAACAAGAAATTTATTTTTCTACCTTTGGCTTCTGCAATCGGTAATGTGATTGCATTTAATCCAGTGTTAACGAGCGGTGTCCCCTTCACGTGTGCCACGCGATACTCTGACGCGGGACGCGGGACGGTCGATTTATCTTCGCCAGTTTCGCTCTTTTTACTTTTAAAATTCTTCGCGGAATTTTCTCTTCGCGAATTCGAAAAAATTTTTCCGGAAATTTTGCTGTTTTCCGGTTTTCCATTTAATGTCCAACATTCGTGCCGTAAATGTCCTATCTTTTTGCAATAGCTACACTGTTTTTCAATTGTATTTATTCGTGGTTGCCTTTCTGGCTTAGGCAGAGTATATCTATTTGAAAAACGGCTAGTCCTACAATCGTATCCGTAATGACCGATTTTTCCGCATTTTTCACAACGCGGACTAGGTGTATGCGTTTTAAATACTGGCCGGTTTCGATAGGTTAGCGTTCGCATGCTAGGTCCTCGCGTTTTTTCTTCCGCGGTTGCTCCTGCGATTGCTTCCTGTATTGTTTGATATCGCTGCGATCGTACAATTAATTTAATTTCTTCGTGTAAACCATTCTGGTAATTGTGGAGCGCCTGCTCTTTTATATTTTCTAAAATCGCGCGTTGCTGTTCGACCGTATGATTTTTTCCTTCTTCCATGGATTCGTATAATTCCATGGCTATATTTTCGGTTCGTCTGCCGAATTCTTGTGCATTCTCGTTTGCTTTTTGTTTGAGCGAGTTGAATTCGAGTTGCAAATGTGCGGTGCTTCGTTTGCTCAAATATTCTTTTTCTAATTCTCGTTTCAATTGTTCAAAGTTTATTATATCTCGCGTACGGAAATCCATCATGGCCTTGCCTTTGAATTTAGTGCAAAGAATGGCTTCTAATAGAGAATGTTCATCCGCGGGATGTATATTTTTTATCGCGTACGTACTTGCGTTTAGAAATTCGTACACGCGTCCTCGTGACGTGCCGTCGATCTCTGGGATCATGTTACGCGCGTCTTTCAGTGTGAGGAATGCCAGTGCATTTCCCGGCTGGTTTCGTATGTCTTGATACGAACGTCCGTACGTTAGATCTAACGGGTGTGGTAAAAAATCCTGGGATATTCTCGTTCGTTCGCCCATAGGCAATTGTGTTTGTTGTCTTAATCCGTTGACTTGCACACGGAGATCGCGTATTTCGTCCATTAATTCTCGAATGAGACTGTTATCGGGCGGTGCGTCGATTGTGACGCGGCGGTTCGTTCGACTTTCTTGCGGTCCATGTCTCTCGACCGAATGTCGTAATTGTAAAATTTCGTTGTCGATTTCATTCTGTTGTTCGACAGGTGACTGAGCCATTTCGTTTATTAGCGAGTGATATATATTAAAAGAATTGAATAAGCTTCCGTCTCGTAGGTTTGTATGTATGTTTTTTCGCGCTTGTATGTGTGTGTTAGTGTGAGAGTCGGTGTCGTTCGGTTCGAGCAAGCTGTAATCTTTTTCGTCGTATGGAAATTCGCGTTCTGTTATTACGTGGACGTCTTCGTCACTATCGTATTGTAATACGCGGCGCACGTTATCGCGTATTTCTGTTAATGCGTTTCTCGCGGTATTTAACGCGGAGATAGTATGCGGAAAGTTTACAGAATTATTTATTGACCGCGCTTTTGGCCAAGTCGCATTTGCTACGCTGTCCTTCGCTGCGGACATTCGCCTTTTTAAAATATAATTTCTTTGACTTACATTAGTAGATAAATCGCATACGCTCGCATGTTCGCTGCTTGTGCTGGTGCGTCAATTGGCTGCGTGTAGTAGTGCGTATCGGTGAAGCGTCCTTGCTGCCTGGTATCGTTGTACACGGTCAGCGCTGGCTGGCTCTCGGTGCTCGTGGACTCTCTGGTCGTTGCTCCGCTGCCACTGGACACTCGTTGTCGTAGGTCGGCACTCTACTAATATTGCACTGTACACTTGACACAATTTCGTGGGCGGCTTATTTTTTGACGGGGCCTTTTCCGTCCGCCTGTTTTCTACAGGTCTTGTATTTTCTGCTTATTGAGAATTTGATTCTTCTGCCTGTCTATTGCTGCAGGTCTTGTATTTTCTGCTTATTTTGATTCTTCTGCCTGTCTATTACTGCAGGTCTTATTTTTTCTGCTCATTGAGAGTTTGATTTCTTCTGCCTGTCTATTACTGCAGGTCTTATTTTTTTTTCTGCTTATTGCGAGTTTGGTTTCTTCTGCCTGTCTATTACTGCAGGTCTTATTATTTTTTTTTTTTTTTTTTTGCTTATTGCGAGTTTGATTCTGCTGGCTTGATTAACAATGATCCTCTCAAGTTGTTCTTGGGGATGGTTTTGACTATCCCACCGCTGCCACCAAAATGTTGTACCCCGGATGGGCTACAACGTTAATTTTTAGAGATAGTCGGGTCCGTTAAGCCTAAGGAGTTGGGACTCCGAGCAGGATCGAACGAATGGAAGGAAATCTTGAAATCACTAACACACTTTCTTTAGGATACTTGATTTATTTAACAACTGCACAATTTCTTGGATTGCTTATATTATTTCTTTTACACACGGTTAAACGTCGGCGGGCGCGTATCGCGTTACTCTGGCGGCCGTCGACCGAGTATGTCACCTGAGACGTTGATAGTACGGCTCGCGTGAACTTCGCTGTGCTCGTGTAATATCTTGCGCGATAATTATAATAACGATTCCGAACGACACGTAATGTTTGATTGATTCCCGACTCTGACTATTCCGCCTTGTATAGCCGGTTATATAGTCTGATCGATGCCCGGTCAGCATTCTGATCGATTGCGTCGATCGGTTGCGTGATATTGATCAATCAATATCACGCTCGATTTGATCATCAAATTTAGGAATTTGTTGATCAGCTTTTTCGCAATGTTCTCGCGATGCATTTCTTCGGTCTTTCGAAAGACTGGTCGCGATTTCGGCGATCACACATTTGTGTAATCTTTCGAAAGACTTTTCGAGGTTCGTGCAACCTAATTTTGTTGCCATGCGGACTACTTTTATTATTGGTTGTAGGCTTGGCTACAACATCCCCCCCCCTGTTATTAAAAGAAAACGGAGGTACGAGGTTTTCGCTTCTTACATAATTTTTGTTTTTTCCCGATACATTTTTTGGTATAATCGTTTGCTTAGAATCGAATACTTTCGCTTATTCTAACGGCGCGATTTACATTGCGTGCGTTATTGTTTCGTTTTGTTTTTTCTTCCTTAATACAATTATTATTGTTGCGATAACGATGACTATTATTAATGAGCTGCTAATTGATACAGGATATACAAAGTGTTTTTGTTGAAAAAAGGGTGTCTCGTTATTGTTTATTTCGTTTTTCATGTCATTTAATTTCTTTGTTAATTCTGTCAGGTCTGTTGCGTCTTGTATAACTTTTAATTTTAATTTCTCTGTCTTATTTGTCTTGAACGTTTCGCTTAGTAGCGTAATATTATATTTCGGTAGATATGTTTTTATTTCTTTTCCTTTATTGGTGCTTGTAGATTTTATTGTCGCGTCTGCTGTGACTATTTTGCAATTGTCTGACAACGTTATTCTGAATTATTTCCTCGTGGTTATTTATGTGCGCTATTGTCGCGTTTATAATCTTGATTTGATTCCTTATTATGTGCTCTGTCGTTTTTTGTTTGTTGTCTAGGATACTTAGTTGCTCGTTGATTAGTTTTCTATCTTCATTGTCCATTGTTCCAAATAATGTTTTGGCAATAGTTCCTATTCCATCTATTAGTCCTCGTTTCGTTTTTGTCTCTCGTGTTTTATACAGAACGTTTATTCTTTTTATTAAGTGTTTTAAACGTTGATAATTGTTTTCAATTATGACATTATAGTTTTGACATGACCCCCTGTTTGTGAGGTGTAACATTGTGCATATATTTTGCGTTTTTTGAATGTATTCTTCTATTTGTTCTGTTCGCTTTTCAATTGGCGAAATATCTATTTTTATTATTATCTTCCAGAATGACTCGATTATGTTTAGTTTTCCTATTTCCTCGAAGTATATTCCGGGGTGATGCTCGAAGTTTTCTATTTCGAATGGTAATTTTTTCTCTTCTTCTCCGTTGGTCATCCATATCTTTATTCTGCAAAAATAAAAATTCTTATTTCTCCTGAAAATTTGTCGATGCTTGAATTCGGCGTTTTTTCTTTTTTATCCTGTTCCCAGGTGTAATATTACTTTATTCTGAATTTGTTATCTTAGTTAAACGATTCTCCTGTGAATCTGTTTAGCTTGCTTTTTTACGACGTATATCGTTTCTCTTGGTGTCTTATTTATTATATCGGTGCGATCCTTCTAATATTTCATTTTCGCGATGAGCTCTCTGGCTGCATTTCGTCAGTTGTCGAAGTGCTTTCCTTGTGACATCATGGGTCACAACGCGAATTTTAATCGTGCTCCGCCAGTTTTCGATGACGATGCCGCGGTGGAAGCCTCGTCTGATGACGAGGGCTTCGATGTTGAGATTGACGATGATGACGTTGACGAATTTATGGGCCAGCCTGACGCTCAGGCCCATTTCCGACGTGTGCGCGAGTGGTTATCCATTGTAAATCAATTTTATCACAATGGTGTGTTCCATGTATGTGCGGACTGTATTTGGTTCGTCAGCAGTGATGTTCCAGGCAGGGTTGTAGAGTTGCCTTGGTGTGTGGAACTCTATGAACTGCTGGTCTCTCTGCCTGAGGCCGTTGTGGCGGACGTGGAGGTTGATTCGGAGGGTGCCTCGGATGTCGATCCGTTGGATGTTCCCGCCGATAATTTGGATGAAGAGGGATTCGAGGATGGCCCCGCGGACAACCCCGCAGAGGCGAAAGGCCGCTCTCCTGGGGCCTAAATTTTTTAATGTGCTTCGTAGTATAGTTTATAGTGTAGTTCGTAGTGTTAGTTTTTTAGTGTAGTGTAGCTGTTAGTTTTTTTTTTTTTTTTGTAACTCTGGATATTATTGCTGGGATTATTTTCCGGACCTGCTGAGATTCTTCTCCGGTGAGTTCCAATGTTTTTGTTTTTATTTCCTTATTATTTTTATTCTATTATTTTGTACTGTGTGTTCTTTTCTTTTTATTTTCTCTTAATTTTCCACGAACGGTTTGATTCGGTTCGCGTGCACGTTTATCGTTCGGCGGCCCATTTTTATTTTATAGTTTAATTCGCTTAGTTTTTCTAGAATTATGTAGGGTCCGATCCATAACGCGTCTAGCTTTTTTGATCTCCCTCGCCGAACTGTTTCGTCGTGTAGTAGGACTTTATCTCCTATTTCGAACGTGCGTATTTTTGTTTTTCTGTCGTATGTTTCCTTCGCTTTTTGTTTTTCTTCTTTTATATTTTCCTTTGCTATCTGATTCGCGGCTCGTATTCTTTCTCGGAGTTCTTGCGCATAATCATCGTATGTATACGATGATTTCGGTGAGCTAGTTAGGGCCGTAGGTAGTGGTGCCTGGTGCCCGTATACCAGTTCGAACGGCGTGAATCCCGTAGCGGTGTGCGGTGTCGTATTATATGCGAACATCGCATACGGTATCCATTCGTCCCAGTCTGTCTGATCATTATTAATATAATGTCTTAAATATTCGGTTAATGTCCGATGTGATCTTTCGAGTGCTCCGTTTGTTTCTGGATGATAGGCCGTCGTTTGTAATTTGTGTATTTTTAGTAATTTGCACGTATTCTTAAATAATTCGCTTGTAAAATTTGTTCCTTGGTCGGTCAATATTTTATCTGGAATTCCATATTCTAATATAATTTTTGTGACAAATTCTTTCGCTACTGTTGTCGCCTCTTGATTTTGTATTGGTATTCCTTTGCTAAATTTTGTTAAACTGTCCTGGAATGTCAATACATATTTGTTTTCCATCGTTGTTATAGGCAAAGGTCCTACAATATCTAACGCGCATTTCTCAAATGGTTTTGTTGGCGTATCTGTTATCATTAATGGTGCTTTAGCGCGTCGTTGCAATTTATTTTTCTGGCAATATTCGCATTTTGAGATGTATTGCTCAACGTCTCTTTTTAATCCTGGCCAGTTGTGGTGTAATCGTATTCTATTTATTGTTCGTTCAACGCCCTGGTGTCCTCCTATAGGTGCGTTGTGATATTCATATAATATTTGTTTCTTTTCTTCTTCTTTATATTGTTTTTCTGACGCGACGTCGTCAGTTTGTTGCCCTTCTGTTATTGTTGTTACGTTACGGCTCAATGCGTCGGCGTTAGCATTTGCTTTTCCAGCTTTATGTATTATTTCGTAATCGAATTCTTCCAATTTTAATCTCCATCTGACTAAACGTGATCCGGGATCTGTTACGTTAAATAACCATATTAACGGTTTATGATCGGTAATTATTTTAAATTTTGTCCCGTATAAATAAGGTCTAAAATGTTTTACTGCCCATACTATTGCGAGTAATTCCTTTTCAGTCGTATTATAATTCTGTTCTGCTCGCGATAGTACACGGCTGGCGTACGCGACGGGTTGGTCTTGACCTACCTCGCCTTGCGATAAGACGGCTCCTATTGCATAGTCCGATGCATCCGTTGTTAGGAGAAATTCTCTCGTCTGGATATTTTAATATCGGTGCCGTCGTTAATTTATTTTTTAATGTATCAAATGCGTTTTGCTGTTTTTCGGTCCATTCGAATTTCTCTCCCTTTTTTGTGAGTTTTGTTAGAGGTTTTGCTATTCGTGAGAAATCTTCGATAAATTTTCGGTAATATCCGGCTAATCCGATAAATGATTGCACATCTTTTACTTTTTTGGGCATAGGAAAATTTTTTACGGCGTGCAGTTTTGATGGATCTGGCGAAATTCCATTTTCCGTAATTATGTGTCCTAAATAAATCACTTCTTTTCTTAAAAATTCGCACTTGTCCGGTTGGAGCTTTAGATTGTTCTCTCTTAGTCTTTGGAGAACTAATTTTAATCTTTTGTTATGCTCTATTAAGCTAGGACCGTATATTACAAAATCGTCCAGATACACTAGACATTTAATTCCTTGCAACCCTGTTAAAATTGAATTCATTAATCGTTGGAAGGTTGCAGGTGCGTTTTTCAGACCAAATGGCATTCTATTAAATTCATAATGACCGTGTGGTGTAGAGAATGCTGTTTTATTTTTATCCCGCTCCGTCATTGATATCTGGTGGTAACCTGATGCGAGATCCAGTGTCGTGAAGTACTTTGCGTTGCCCAGCTGATCAAGTATATCCGTTATATTGGGCAACGGAAATGAATCTCCGATTGTGAGATCGTTTAATTTTCTGAAATCTATTACAATTCGTAATTTTGTTTTTCCTGACGCATCTGTTTTTTTGGGCACGACTAATAGTGGTGCGTTCCATTGGCTGACGCTCGGTCTGATAATTTCTTGTTTCAACATTTCTTGAATCTGTTTATTTACCTCGTCTTTGTGTTTTTCCGGTAAACGGTAAGGTCGTACGTTTACTGGTGATGAATCTGTTCGTACAGATATTTCATGCTTAATCTTTGTTGTGCATGATAATGTATCCCCTTCTAGGTGGAACACGTCATTGTATTCGTGACATAATTTTAATATAGATTTTCGTTCTTCTTCATTTAAATGTTCTGTGCGCAAGGAATTGTTTATTTGCTCTTCTCGAGCTATTGATTTTGTCTCTTTATTTTTTGTCTGTATTGCGTTTACAGATTCTTGTATTATTTTTTCTTGTGTATTTATTTCTTCTATTATTACTTGTGGTACTTGCACAATTTTTTCTTCTTCTGTAATATTTATTATGCTTATTGGGCACGTATAATTTCGTGGTTCGACTAGGCAACATCCAATAAAAATTCCAGGTATCATTTCCTCTGGTTTTGTCAATCCCATTATATTTTGGTTAGTCGTGACTTGCACGATTGTTTCGCTGCGCGGTCCTAAGGTTACGCGCCTGTATGGGTACAGTCTGAATTTCGTATTTTGAAATTGTACTAAATTTATTCTTGGATTGAACGCAGTCATGTATTTCCAAATAAAATCTGCTCCTAGGATTGCATCATATTCCATTGGCGCATTATCTCGCACTATGTATACGGGGTGTCGTATCTTTTCTCGCGACAGTTGCACCGTAATATGTGTTTTGCCCAATGTTATTATTTCATGTCCTGTTATGCCTGTTAGCTTAGTTTTTTCTTCATAGATTAGGACGTGGTCTAAAACATGTTTCAGTTTTATTATTGTTGCTGATGCTCCTGTATCAAACAAGAAATTTATTTTTCTACCTTTGGCTTCTGCAATCGGTAATGTGATTGCATTTAATCCAGTGTTAACGAGCGGTGTCCCCTTCACGTGTGCCACGCGATACTCTGACGCGGGACGCGGGACGGTCGATTTATCTTCGCCAGTTTCGCTCTTTTTACTTTTAAAATTCTTCGCGGAATTTTCTCTTCGCGAATTCGAAAAAATTTTTCCGGAAATTTTGCTGTTTTCCGGTTTTCCATTTAATGTCCA
This sequence comes from Pogonomyrmex barbatus, assembly GCF_055798465.1. Taxonomy (NCBI): domain Eukaryota; kingdom Metazoa; phylum Arthropoda; class Insecta; order Hymenoptera; family Formicidae; genus Pogonomyrmex; species Pogonomyrmex barbatus. The sequence continues at coordinate 1,073,437 of NW_028297118.1, read as the reverse complement.
ACATTCGTGCCGTAAATGTCCTATCTTTTTGCAATAGCTACACTGTTTTTCAATTGTATTTATTCGTGGTTGCCTTTCTGGCTTAGGCAGAGTATATCTATTTGAAAAACGGCTAGTCCTACAATCGTATCCGTAATGACCGATTTTTCCGCATTTTTCACAACGCGGACTAGGTGTATGCGTTTTAAATACTGGCCGGTTTCGATAGGTTAGCGTTCGCATGCTAGGTCCTCGCGTTTTTTCTTCCGCGGTTGCTCCTGCGATTGCTTCCTGTATTGTTTGATATCGCTGCGATCGTACAATTAATTTAATTTCTTCGTGTAAACCATTCTGGTAATTGTGGAGCGCCTGCTCTTTTATATTTTCTAAAATCGCGCGTTGCTGTTCGACCGTATGATTTTTTCCTTCTTCCATGGATTCGTATAATTCCATGGCTATATTTTCGGTTCGTCTGCCGAATTCTTGTGCATTCTCGTTTGCTTTTTGTTTGAGCGAGTTGAATTCGAGTTGCAAATGTGCGGTGCTTCGTTTGCTCAAATATTCTTTTTCTAATTCTCGTTTCAATTGTTCAAAGTTTATTATATCTCGCGTACGGAAATCCATCATGGCCTTGCCTTTGAATTTAGTGCAAAGAATGGCTTCTAATAGAGAATGTTCATCCGCGGGATGTATATTTTTTATCGCGTACGTACTTGCGTTTAGAAATTCGTACACGCGTCCTCGTGACGTGCCGTCGATCTCTGGGATCATGTTACGCGCGTCTTTCAGTGTGAGGAATGCCAGTGCATTTCCCGGCTGGTTTCGTATGTCTTGATACGAACGTCCGTACGTTAGATCTAACGGGTGTGGTAAAAAATCCTGGGATATTCTCGTTCGTTCGCCCATAGGCAATTGTGTTTGTTGTCTTAATCCGTTGACTTGCACACGGAGATCGCGTATTTCGTCCATTAATTCTCGAATGAGACTGTTATCGGGCGGTGCGTCGATTGTGACGCGGCGGTTCGTTCGACTTTCTTGCGGTCCATGTCTCTCGACCGAATGTCGTAATTGTAAAATTTCGTTGTCGATTTCATTCTGTTGTTCGACAGGTGAGTGAGCCATTTCGTTTATTAGCGAGTGATATATATTAAAAGAATTGAATAAGCTTCCGTCTCGTAGGTTTGTATGTATGTTTTTTCGCGCTTGTATGTGTGTGTTAGTGTGAGAGTCGGTGTCGTTCGGTTCGAGCAAGCTGTAATCTTTTTCGTCGTATGGAAATTCGCGTTCTGTTATTACGTGGACGTCTTCGTCACTATCGTATTGTAATACGCGGCGCACGTTATCGCGTATTTCTGTTAATGCGTTTCTCGCGGTATTTAACGCGGAGATAGTATGCGGAAAGTTTACAGAATTATTTATTGACCGCGCTTTTGGCCAAGTCGCATTTGCTACGCTGTCCTTCGCTGCGGACATTCGCCTTTTTAAAATATAATTTCTTTGACTTACATTAGTAGATAAATCGCATACGCTCGCATGTTCGCTGCTTGTGCTGGTGCGTCAATTGGCTGCGTGTAGTAGTGCGTATCGGTGAAGCGTCCTTGCTGCCTGGTATCGTTGTACACGGTCAGCGCTGGCTGGCTCTCGGTGCTCGTGGACTCTCTGGTCGTTGCTCCGCTGCCACTGGACACTCGTTGTCGTAGGTCGGCACTCTACTAATATTGCACTGTACACTTGACACAATTTCGTGGGCGGCTTATTTTTTGACGGGGCCTTTTCCGTCCGCCTGTTTTCTACAGGTCTTGTATTTTCTGCTTATTGAGAATTTGATTCTTCTGCCTGTCTATTGCTGCAGGTCTTGTATTTTCTGCTTATTTTGATTCTTCTGCCTGTCTATTACTGCAGGTCTTATTTTTTCTGCTCATTGAGAGTTTGATTTCTTCTGCCTGTCTATTACTGCAGGTCTTATTTTTTTTTCTGCTTATTGCGAGTTTGGTTTCTTCTGCCTGTCTATTACTGCAGGTCTTATTATTTTTTTTTTTTTTTTTTTGCTTATTGCGAGTTTGATTCTGCTGGCTTGATTAACAATGATCCTCTCAAGTTGTTCTTGGGGATGGTTTTGACTATCCCACCGCTGCCACCAAAATGTTGTACCCCGGATGGGCTACAACGTTAATTTTTAGAGATAGTCGGGTCCGTTAAGCCTAAGGAGTTGGGACTCCGAGCAGGATCGAACGAATGGAAGGAAATCTTGAAATCACTAACACACTTTCTTTAGGATACTTGATTTATTTAACAACTGCACAATTTCTTGGATTGCTTATATTATTTCTTTTACACACGGTTAAACGTCGGCGGGCGCGTATCGCGTTACTCTGGCGGCCGTCGACCGAGTATGTCACCTGAGACGTTGATAGTACGGCTCGCGTGAACTTCGCTGTGCTCGTGTAATATCTTGCGCGATAATTATAATAACGATTCCGAACGACACGTAATGTTTGATTGATTCCCGACTCTGACTATTCCGCCTTGTATAGCCGGTTATATAGTCTGATCGATGCCCGGTCAGCATTCTGATCGATTGCGTCGATCGGTTGCGTGATATTGATCAATCAATATCACGCTCGATTTGATCATCAAATTTAGGAATTTGTTGATCAGCTTTTTCGCAATGTTCTCGCGATGCATTTCTTCGGTCTTTCGAAAGACTGGTCGCGATTTCGGCGATCACACATTTGTGTAATCTTTCGAAAGACTTTTCGAGGTTCGTGCAACCTAATTTTGTTGCCATGCGGACTACTTTTATTATTGGTTGTAGGCTTGGCTACAACAATTGCAATGTTTAAAATGTCACACATATGACAAGTAGGAAGTAAACACACAGTGTCAACTGGTAAATTGATAATAAAATTACATATTTCATCCAATCTTGAATTAAAAGAAGTATTCGTAAAGGATATTTTTCTATTTTGAAGAATCTCGTGATCTGAATTTGTCAATAAATCAATACGAATACACGATAACAATTCACGATAAGCCATATCTCCTTGCTATCGCATATTAATTGTCAATTCATCATATTCAAATGTAGTCCACAAATTAATGGTTCCTAAAATATATTTATCAATTTTTTCTTTCAATAAATGAACAAAAACAAAATCTTCGTGTACAGGAGGTAATTGAAGAAGATCTTCAAATAAAAGAATATGTTTTCTACCAAACCAGCCATCATCACATTCAGTGTCATATATTTCGGATAATCGAAGATGTATATACATTAAAATTAAATTAGATATCATTGATATTTCATCTATTATAAAAAGTATAACATCATTTAAATCCGCTCGTAGAACTTTCAATACATGATCAGATAATTGTTTATATTTAGAAGTATGATCATGTTCAACAGGTAATTGGAACAATCTGTGAATTGTCAAACCGTCTATATTAAATGCAATACCTATAGGTGCTGCTACTGCAGTTTCTTTATTAAGATTTTGTTTTATCCAACATTTAATAGTCTTAATTAGAAAACTTAATTAGTCTTAATTAGAAAACTTTTTCCAGTACCTTCACCGCTAACATATAATCGTAATACTGATTTATTTAATTTAATAGTGCTAATAATTCTATCAAATATTCTCTTTTGATCTGTGTTTAATTTTATTATCATTTCAGAAACATCCTCTTCTTTAATTTTAGCTCCAAGATCTTTAAAGTCCTGCTTCATCCGCCTTTATGTTTTGCCTATTGCCTATTTTCTAGATCATCTTGAGATCTTGTTGTTTTTGCAATTCATTATCTAGATATTTCTGAACTAACTGTTTTGCAGTTTCAAATGCCGTTTTCAATTTTTTTAATTTTTCGTGATATTGTAATGCTTCTACAAAATGTAATTTAATTCTGTGAAATGATTCTTTGTGTCATATCCATTTTTAAGATTATCTAGTTTCCGCCATGGTTGAAACATAAGTAATAGTGCAAAGAAATATTTTTCTGGCTATATATGAACGTTATATCTGTAATAATTAACTAAATGTTTACGTTGCCGTCGTTTAAGATAATAATTTCTCCTTATCTAGTATTCAATATCTTCATTTTGTGGTTTAGTTTTTGTATTTATTGTAGTTTAATATCATTGTACAAATTCATAAAGAGATGTATATTCCAATTCTTCTGATCTATTTGGATAATGATCATCTATTACAGACGGACAAAATATATAAATATAAATAAATATAAATATAAATAAAATAAAATAAATATAAATATAAATAAAATAAAATAAATAAAATAAAATAAATATAAATAAAAATAAATAAAAATAAATAAATATAATATAAATATAAATATTTTATAGTAATTGATAATATTAAAATTAATTAGTTATGATTCTATTTTCATTTTTAAATTAATAAAAAAAGTATAACTGATATAAATAACATTATATATATATATATATATATATATATATATATATTAGTTTATATTAATGAAATTTTTTATATGTATTTATATAAGAATGAGTTTTGTAAAAATATAATATATTTGTTGTCAATAATTTGTTGTAAAAATCTAATTCTATTTCTATTTCTATTTCTTATTCTATTTCTTCAATGTATTATATATTATATTATTACAATATTACTTACTATTATATGTGACACGTTATATTTTCTTTTTTATTAATCAATACGTACAACTTTACACGAAGGACATCTGTCAAAGACATATCAAATCAAAAAAATGAGTGCTGCAAGAGCTGTCATACAGAGACATTCATTAGCGCCTCTTGCGACAAAAAAAGGAGAGTCACGATGACGACCAGGATGTTTCTTAAATTTATCCATTTGAACTTTGCGTCACAATTGCGTCGCGATATCTCAGTTTATAGAACACGGAGAAAAAAAAATAAAAACACTTTTCTTATATAATTTGATATTCAGCTATTGATTAAGCGTAATTAAAACTTAATCAATGCAGTTATTGCTGACATTGCAGTCATTGCAGTCATTGTAGAGTTCATCCCGGAGCCTGTGGCCTCTCGCGTAAATAGAGCCACGGGCGTCTCGCCGTCGTTCTACACTTCGCTGCACGTGAACTTGGCGTCGAGACACCACCCGTGTCTCTTGATCACATGCCTCGGTAATCGAAAGGATAAGATGCTGTCTGGTAAGCAGGAGATCTAGATTCGATTCCTAACTGAGATGGTATTTTTTCGCAAAATAATTATGAGTTTTCACGACTGATTCGTGGTCGGGCCCCGCCGTGACGCCCTCCCTTCTTATTTGGGGCCAGCGTCTAAAATTTTTCCACTGTTCAAGCGCTGTGAGTGGCTAATGATCAATCAGGACGTGGTCAAACGGGTGTCATCCTCTTTTAAATCTAAAAATGTACTCTAATTAAATGCAGAAAATCTAACTGCGGTTGTTACGGCTAAAGCGGTTTAACGTCGCCGTGTAAACGATAGTAACATTGATAAGCCAACTTTGACTTTTTGTCTTCAGAGAGCTTTGCGGATGGCGTCCGATTGCCCACGTTGCCGATTGATCAATTTAAAATAAAATTATTTGATTGATTGATCGAGTGGAAAATCTTCAAGCATTGGTCGCTGTAAGTGGCTGTGTCCAATTGCAACGTGGTCAAGTGAGACGCACCCGAGTTTTGGATGAATACTCAGTCTATCAGCCCAAGAATTGCGCCTTGCACTGTGGTTTCGTATATTTCGTTCACAAAATTATATAATATTCACAATGTATATCATTCACGTGCGGTGTTCGCGTAATGTCCGATAATTCGCATTTTCGCGTTTCGCATAATGCCCGTCGCGTCGTGACTACGCCTGAGGCGAGTACTCCGAGCCACTTGATGGAAGCGCTTGGGAATGCTGCCTGAGTCAGTTTTACGGAACGACAATGCCTGAGGCCGTCGTCTTGGATCGTTATAGCACACACGTTTTGAAAGGCGCTCTCGATGTGTATGGCATCGCGGATTTCGCAGGAATGAACGTGATCGTCATTTTTCGACGATCATGGACTCGATTTCTAAAAATGTACGATTTCTAAAATTATACATTCTTGTTTTTCACGACAATCGGAAGAACACAAGAGCCGTCGATACCGTGACGGTGACGTCGAATTTTGCACGTGTCCCGGATCCTTTGATACCGCGGAAAGCTAATACGCGAACCTCGAGTCCGAGATCACAGACTCCACGAATGTCGCGGGCACATTGTCAATATGCGTATATATGTGTGTGTACAGATGTGTGTATAGATGTGTGTGCTATTCGTCATCGCTTTCGCATATGTTGTGTACGACTGTGAAACGTATATTATATACAAATAAAAATGCATTAGTGTCGGTCCACAATAAGTATTTAATCTTTAAGCCGTAAGAAATTGACTAATCATAGTCGAGTATTCTTTTCATATGAGATTATAATTGGTCAATTTCTTACTTCTTAAAGCTTAAATCACCTATTGTGGACCGACACTTAGACAGCATGCAAGTTAAAGATACTACCTGTCTTTTTAATCTTTTTTAGAATTTATTAAACATAAAATCGATTATTATATTCCATTTGGCTTCATATTTATTGTTTAAATATTTAATCTTTATATTATTCTTTACATGTACATTTATGTTATGAATTTCTTTGGCTTTTGTTTTCAAATATTTGTTGATAAAGTATGAAAAGCAAAAATATATTTCATTGAAATTATACTATAATAAAACATCAGAATACTTTTAGTTCAATGCATGTTTATAGTAACAAAGTTAATTTTTAGAGATTGTATACTAGATAAAACGGTCTCGCTTTCTCACGCGGATAGCGGTCAGTCGGTTACCAGGTGAGGAAGCGAGGACATTGGAGACAATATTTTTGATGTTAAAATTAGATCGAAGGCGAAATTATGATACAATCCATCAAGAGAATAGGACCATCATCTCTCTGGAGTACCGGTCATGGAGATTCGAGAGAATATACATGTATATATGTGTTACGTCCGGGGGACTTCACAAATTCTTCTCTTTCGGGAAGGAAAAATTTAACGGCCGCTAATCCATAAACGGGCACTTCGAACGATCAAACAAAAATAACCCGATCAAACAAAAAAAAACTCTAAATAAACAATCGTTCTCCCGAGATATGTCTCATTATCAAAAAACCCTTGGTAAACAGCCTTGTCGGCGCCGACAAGTTTACGACTTACCAATAAAAAAAAATTTTATATTAACAAAAGCAAATTCCTAACGGATAAAAAACGCGTTGGATCGTTCGGGGATGACACTCCCCACATTGGTGGGGAAACACAAAAAGGCACCAATCAAGAAGAACTGATTAGTGGCCGTTGGCTGGCACACCAATGAGCGATTAAGGGTGCGAACTAGCGGGAGAATTTTTATTAATAAATTCTATCTATCTAAAAACTAATTCTATCATTCGCTGGGAAATCTGAAAATGGAAAAACGACCACAAATCATAGGACACCGCTTCCCTCCTTCCTCTATATTCATAATTTTCCTAAATTATCATTTGACAAGCCAACACGGAAATCCATCACGCCCTCAGATATTCCCACCCCTCCGGAACCCTTTAAAAACCGCGACTCGGAGCGGATCGCTCTCTTCTTCCTGATACACTCGAGGTCGACACCTTCCGTAACAGTTAGAATCTGTGCGCGACTTTATTCTCGAACCATTCAGTGATCCAGCCTGGGCAATTACATTCTTCGATCACCGCCCCCGGCCGCTACAACAAAAAGTAAGTCCAACCTTATCAATTTTTCCCGCGGTAACTGGCAGTTTGGTTCGCGACATCTTATTTACTTATTCCTCAAAAATTTATCTATCTTAAAACCACCCCAACATTCCCAATGGGCAAGCCGCCGATTAACTCGGTGAAGCTGCCTTCCCTAACTTCACAATCATTTCCATAACCTTCTAACCAGGCAAGCCGCCGATTAACTCGGTGAAGCTGCCTCCTCCGATTCCATAACATTCCAACCGGGCAAGCCGCCGATTGATTCGGTGAAGCTGCCTTATTTCGATTCCTCAACTTCTCTCTTATCTGACCTTCATTTGTATAGTGAACCAAACAAATGCTATTCGGAACGGACCAACGAAACGGGCATTGCGACACCGTCGCGAGAAGGCAAATAAACGGATTCGTCGCGAATGCCACACCGCTCGCGGAGCGGTTAGCGGTAGTAGAAGTAGAGCCGGAACTAGCCAATATATCGCTCCACCAATACGCCTCCGCCCTCCGTTCCGCAGCCGAATTCGAGAGGCAGTGCACTCCGGAAAATTTCGACGTGGAGAAGTTCTTCCACCTCGTCCGTCAATTCCCCCGCTCTCCCGCCCATCCACCTCCCGGCACCTTCTTCATCCCAAGGAAATTTAAACCCGACAAACAATTCTGGGACCAAATATCCAAGCATGCCATAACCGATACTGTCCCAATGTACATTTCCCGCGATCCTCTCCCCTACCTCGTCCCGATTAAGGCATTCCGCAGCGCGCACCCCAATCCTCCTCCACACCTGCAACCCGATCCTATAGACCCGTTCGCTATCACCAATTTCTTATCCCAACTTGAGCAATTGGGTATATAAGAGATTTTCCTTCCCCGCGGTCGTTTTTTTTATATTTGTATGTACAAGATTTCTTTTGTTATCAATACTTTAACCTTTTATGTATACGAACAGAAGATTGTAGTTCACGTTTATTATTTCTTATTAAAATTAATTGATCAAAATTCGGTAGTAAACAGTTTTTTTTTTCCTAAACCTGACCCCGCGCCGTTCCCGGCTCCCTGAAGATCGCACTAGGTCCATCCCTGGTCAAAGAGATTCGGTTCTCTGACCTAAAACGGACCACCGAATAGCGCGGGCGCAGGTAAGGGTAATAGCGCCGCTGACGCTGACCCGATCCCTGCCCCCCTTAACGCGCGTTCGACTCGCGGATCGGCATCACGACGTCGTTCCGCGAGAAAAGGGGAGGTTCCGTGCGTCCACCCGAGTTCTCCTCCTCCTGACGAGAACACGGACGTAACATATGTATATTGTGATATATGTATATATGTGTGTATCATTGTATTGTTGTGTTATTCTAAACACGTTATTTGCGATAAATATCATCACATGTCTCTGCAGTCGAAAGGCTAAGATGTCTGCCCGATAAGCAGGAGATCCAGGTTCAATTCCTGGCTGAGGTGATATTTTTCGCAAAATAATTACGAATTTTCATGACTGGTTCGTGATCGGGCCGCGCCATGACGCACATCCTTCCTTCTTATTTGGGATAAGGAGGGGTCCCCCTCTAATTTATTAGGCAACAACAATAAATCATGCCGGATGGAAATGCACAGTTATTTGAAAGGAATGTGAATCAAATTGATCGTGACCGAGTCGGCGATTGACGCGTGTTTACGCGTTTTTGTATGTTCGAAGTATCGCTCCAACGATCGGCGCAATACTGATGTCGCTGCGTAGTTCGGTGATGTGGAGCGCACGGGACGTACGACGGTATTGCACATGTACTTGCGGACTTTTAAACGGGGCGATTTAAATCGCGTACGCGTGTCTATGATCGCGGACGTTGACTTCATCGCGAGGATGGAATTTTCGAGAGGATGCTATGACCACTCGGGTCGGAGAACGGGTGTACCCGTCCCCTGCCGAGTGTACTCGGCTAGCGGGAGGTGTACCCCGCTTTGACAGAGGATGCCGATAAACTCGGGGGAGAACTCCAGCTCTAGCGGAAGGTTTCGGTGTGCTTGCCGAGCGTACTCGACTGACCGGAGTGTACCCCGATGCTCGGAATCGGTCGGTTGTATCGGGGAGCACCTCGATACTCGAAAGGCAGCGGAATTCGGTGACGGTGGAGTCAGATCGACCGGATTCGATACGCTGGGGGGGACCCAGCAACTCTCGGCTTGCCGTGAAAAATTTCGGAAATAGTTTCGGCCAGACCAAGCGAACTTGGCGCGTTGGGGAGGGCGTCAATATATCAGGCTTCTATCAGGTTCGGATACTCGTTTTCCGTGAGACATGTTCTCAGAAAACGAGTGCGGAACAGGATAATCTTCTGTGGAAAGCGATGCTTTTTTATACCCGAGATCGACCTCGGTATTTTTCGGTTGGATTGATCGATCTCAGGGATAGCATCCCTCTCCACAGGAGTGGAGAAAGGATCGGTTTTAATTGCTTTTTCGGAAATAAGGATTCAGAGCGGGGAGATAGGAGTAGGGAAAGGAGTTCGGTAACAGCGCGGTGCGAGTGCGGACGGTTACGACGCTTCTGGACGGTCTAGCGATTGTGGCGCGATGCGGGATCCTCGCTTTCGTAGCGCGGTGTCGGTGCGGCGCGAGGCACATTAGCGCTCGCTGGTACAACGCGTGGTGCGATGCGGAGAGCGCTTGCTAGTGCGGCGTGTGGCGCGGCGCGGGGGGAATGCCACGAAAACAGGGGAGTGTCCCGTTTGACCACGTTGCGATTGACTACAGCCACTCACAGCGGCCGGTGCCTAGAGGTTTTCCTCTGTTCAAACGCTATGAGTGGCTGGTAGTTAATTGTAACGTGATCAAACGGGCCCCACTCGAAAACAGTCATGTTTTCGTGGTATTCCCTCGCTATTCCGCTCCGGAATTCGCGAAATATTAATAAGATTAAAAAATAGGCATAAACGCCTTTTGCCACTGCCGCCTGATGGTCGGTGGTTCCCGACGGATGGTCGGTCGGGGAAATAGTTGGAGAAGGAATGGAGCGGAAGGATGCGCTCCGTAACATAAATATATGGTGCCAATAATAAAAAAAAACTTTTGCAAATTTACATTATACAGTAGCTTAGTGACAAACATAATGTATAGTTTAGATGTAATAAATAAAAAAAGTAAAATATAAAATAAAAAAAAATAAAATTGTATTTGTATTTGTAATTGTATTTGTACTTCGTATAAATTATAAAATAATCAATACATTTTGATGAGCGTTTGATTACGTCTATTATTGATCACAGCCACTTAAGCTGGTTGCGGCAAAGCGGCAGTGCGACAACGGCAATGTGATAGCCAATCATCGTCTTGTTTTCTGATATATAACTTTGTTACATATTAGAAAACAAGACGATTAGCTACTGCATTGCCGCTTTGCCGTGTCCTATGTGCAACCTTAGGGCCGGGGCACACACAAAAATTTAAAATGGTCTCGCTTTCCCGCGCGGAGAGCGGTCAGTCGGAGGGGAAGCGAGGATGTTGGAGACAGAAAGTTGGTTATCAAGTTGTTAGGCGATAATTATAAGAAATAACAATGCTTTATTCAACTAACAGTGGTGCGGTGGAATGCATAGAATCTTTGTGTCAATGGTCGTGGCTGTGGACGGGCGAGACGGCGATCGGCGCGCAGATAGTGTTTGGATACAAATGAGGTATCGCTCTGGCGGTCGGCGCGATACTGGTCGCGATGCGAAGTTCGGTGGCGCGGGGCGCGCGCGGCAGCGGCGGTGTCGCACGTGTTCGTCGCGGACTTTTAAATCAGCGGTGATTTAAAACGTGCACGCGTGTCGCGGGCATTGTCGCGAGGGTAGATATTCGCGAGGTCGTCGGATCGTTTAGATCGGAAAACGGGTGTACCCGTTCCCTGCCGAGAGGGCTCAGCTGACGGGAGATGCGCCCGCCTGTCTTAGTGAATGCCGAGTGAACTCGGCCAGCTGGGGAGAGCCCCAGCTGTGTGCGGAGAAAAAAGCGATGGTGCCGAATGTACTCGGCCAACCAGGGCGTACCCTGGTGCTCGGAGAGGAACGGTATCGGGGATAACCTCGATGCCCGGCGGAGAAATCTCGGAAACGGCGGAGTCGGATCGAGCGAACTCGACGCGCTGGGGAGACTCCAGCAACTCTCGGCTTGCCGTGCGAGATACGGAGATATGACTTTTGGTCAGGCCAAGCGAACTTGGCGCGTTGGGGAGGGCCCCAACAAAACTCAGGCTTGCTACCGGTTTCGGATGCTCGCTTCCTTGAGACGGGCTCTCAGAAAACGAGCGAGGAAGTCAACGAGGAGTCGATTTCCTGTGGAGAGTGATGCCTTTTTATACCTGAGATCGACCTCAGTATTTTCGGTCGGATCGGTCAGATTGGTCGTTCTCGGGGTTAGCATCCCTCTCCCCAGGAGCGGATAAAAGGATCGGGTATAATTGGTTTTTTGGGGATTAGAAGGAATAGGAGGGGGGGATGTTTGAGAGTAGGGAAGGAATTCGGTGGGAAGGTAACGGCGCGGTGCGGAGTGCTCGCTCGCTTGCGTGACGTGGCGTCGGTGCGGCGTGGAACGCATTTACGCTCGGTGGTACGGTGCGTAGTGCGGTGCGGAGTGCGCTAGCGCTTGGTGGCGCGACGCGTGGCGCGGTGCGAGGAAATACCACGAGGAAAAACACACATATTTTCGTGGTATTCTCTGACGGAGTTCGCGTATCATAATACTTAAAAAAAAGGAGGCATAAATGCCTCTTGCAGCCACTGCCGTACTCCGCCTGTTGTTCGACGATCCCCGACGGATGGTCGGTCGGGGGGAAATCGGAGGAGGAACGGAGCGGAGGGATGCGCTCCGTTACAAACTTAAGCAGTAAGGAAATCAATCGTTATGCTTACGATAATCTAAGTTCAAGTTAATTCTACTAGAATCAAAAATATAATACGCATATCCATCTAATATTTTCATGAGTTATGACAACTCAACTCAACGCTGTCTTGAGAGTGTCCCGTTTGATCACAACTACTCACAGGGGCCGGTGCTTAGAATTTTTCCATTGTTCAAGCGCTGTGAATGGCCTAGTGGTCAATCGAGACGTGGTCAAAGTGTCACCCCGCTGCCTTATATTCTCTGAGTTGAGTTAGCTGCGATTAGCTGGTAGAAGATATCGAAGATATTATAAATAATATATTACTTATAATATATTAATATATTAATATAATATATTATCCATATATTTTATTATCTTAATAATTACATTTGGTGATCTTAGTTTTATAAAAAGAGGATAAGAAGAGAGAGCATATGCTACGACGAGGCCCGACCACGAACCAATCGTAAAAATCTGTAATTATTTTTACGAAAAATATTACGGCCTCAGCCAGGAATCAAACTTGAATCTCCTGCTTACCGGGCAGGCATCTTATCCTTTCGACTACAGAGGCCTGTGATGATATTTATCGCAAATAATGTGTTTAGAATAACACGTCAATAATTCAATGATACACACATATACAGGATGATTCAAAACAACCTTTTATCCTTGTCGTGTTCCTGACTTTATTCTCAAATGATTTTTCCTTTTCCAAAATTTTGTCCGAAACTTAGTTTTTGAACTATTAAAATAAATAGTTGTCGTATCACGGATCAGATACAAAAAGTAAGCAGGGGCGGCGCAACTCACCATCAGTGGGCGTTTACGCGAAGTGCTTATTGTGATCAAACGATTAACTAATCAACCGGCTACAAATAATAGTACACGCGTACACATTAACATGTTTTTAAAAAGAAAAAGTCAAAATTAAGATAGGAATAAGATAGGAAAATTTTCAAGACAAAATTATTTTGTTAGCACACATTCTCTCTCTCTCTCTCTCTCTCTCCCCCTTCCCCTCTCTCTCTCCCTCCCTCCTCTCTCTCTCTCTCTCTCTCTCTAACCCATACACTCATTTACTGTTATCTTGTGATGACTTAAAGATGATTCAATGATGTACTACTATTCCTTGCCTTTCTTGAGAAAGACGGACGAATTTTCCGACCATCACAGAGCTCTATGTGATTCTTTTTATAAATTTTTCATTGATTTTACACTTGATCTCTTTTAGTCATTTGATTAAGGAAGCGAGAAATTTACTAATATATTTATCACTTATTATATATACATTACTAAATTATTATCAACTTTATTATCACTTTATCCATTAATTATTCAATAACTGAAAATCACTCGCGGAAAAAAATACGTTATTAACACACAAGACGCGTTTATTCGACAATAGCAAGCAATTTACTGATTTTAATAACAAATCTATTAATTAAACACTATTAATCACTCTCGATTAACTGTTCGGCGATCATAAACTGCTCGAAGAAACACACATTACTATTACACAATACGCGTTTATCCGACGATAACAATCGACCGATTTTGTTGGTTATGGTTGTACATACACATATATATATATATATATATATATATATGTGTGTGTATATTAATATTTCTTAATCATATATTTTTAACTTTACACATTATTTTTTTTTATCATTCCTATTTAACATTTTCTAATTTCCATTCCCATTTCATATGTAATTAAGCTTATACCACCTTTACTTCACCTTTTGCATAAATCAAATATTTATATATATGTAAACTTGTATTTCCGATATTATTTTATTCATCACTATATTTCACGATATAATTTTCATTAATATTTTCATTACTATCATTATATTATTATTATTATTATTATTTTCTTTATTATTATTATTTTAATATAACTGTTTATTCGTGTTATATTTTACAATAACTAATTTTACAATAATAAAATTGGGATTTATAATCCAAGAAATCATTTCTTTCTGTCATATTAAATAACTTTGAATCATAATTTCACAATCAATTACACCAACAATCGTAACTTTATAATACAATGTCATATCCCTATTATTATATTAATAAAACATATTTCCCTGCGATTTCCGCTCGGTCGCGGGTTCTAATCCGAAAATATAGTTTGTAATCGTATCCAACGCAGCCATTGAACATAAATACACTAGATACCCTTTTCCAAATTCCATTAACCGTTCTATACCATCTCGGGACATAACAACACCGTAGAACGAAACTGGTGACAGCGGTGGGATGGCACAAGGTACGCGATCTCAATGCTATCGTACTCGCTTAGATTTTGCTGATCAGCCATTATCCGAAGCGGAGATGGACTTCAGAAACCAATATCTAGAAAAAGAGAAACAATTAAAAGAACAGAGTGATGCTGTATCGCTTCGACAGGAAGAACTCGAAAAACAACGAGAGGAATTCGAAAGAATTAAAAACACTAATTCAGATATCAGTAATTTTAATATTACGTTAAACACGATCCAAAAGGATCTTTCCTTTTTGAAAACTTTAAGCGAACGATTTCAAATCTTAGAGAAACGCGTAGGTGATGTACAGAATAACCTATCCAACTCTGCTTCCAATAAATCATTGCAAGACGCTGAGACTAGAGAGAATCGAATTACGCAAGATAACACATCCTTTGATAGATTACCACCTAATCCACCGAATCCTTTTCAACATACGGAAGTATGGAATTTTCAACGTGCGGAATTATTCTAACTCATCGATCCGAGACGCTTTGGACCTCGTGCCGAAATACGACGGACATAATATGCCCGTTTTATAATTTGCACGCGCTTGCAAACGCGCTAAGGAACTTATCCCATTGACTAACAAAAATCATTTAGTCCGATTATTAAGAAATAAGCTAACAGATCATACATACCTAGCCGTTGAAGATGAGATTCATAATACAGTCGATCAGTTCATAGATTGTTTAAAACCCACATTCGGACCGGTACGGATTCTAATTATTACCGCGGACAATTAAGCATCAATTTCAAAAAACCTTCAGAGCATATTTTAGATTATATCGGCCGTGTAAAGGATTTGCGTAATGCTAATCGAAGGAGATCAAAATCAATTTGGCCGACCTCTCAATAATTTCGAAATTGAGCAGATAGATTCATATGCCCTAGAATCATTCTTTGAGGGTTTAACCCCCGAATATCGTACCGAAATCCGCATGGAGGGTTATCGAAATCTCTCAGAAGCTTATAATAAAGTAATACTCATTAAGCAATACTCAGTAAGAGGCTCGAACGCGATCGCGTACGCCAGCGCGATACGAAACCGAACCCTGTTCGCAACATCTCAACTACCGATCAGAACCGAAGAACAATACCGCCAATTTCCGTTATGCAACCAGATCGCCGTCAATCCTCTTCTCCTAATCCTTCCCTTCAAGTTAAAATCTGTGCATACTGTAAAAACTTTGGTCACCTAATCTCCAAATGTAAGAAAAGACAATATAACAATGCCATGCGCGATAACAATCAGGGAAACTTGTCCAGCCCCTCGACGTCGGACGTAAATCGAGGGGAGGCGACCACGCGCCCGTTATACCGAATAACAAAATACCAGAGTCGCCATCATCAAACTTAGTTCTGGAACCGTCCCAACCATCGAATTAGATTCTTGCTCTTTCCGCAAGCCAGCAGCTCTGATGCTCGATACAGGAGCTCAGCCGAATATCATAAAAATTGGTATTCTAGATCGTAACGTACCTATTAACAGCGACAACATTTTGAATTTAAAAGGAATCACGGAAAATATTGTAAAAACTCTCGGAACAGTATACATCTATCTTCACGATATTCCGATAATCTTTCATGTTGTAATCGATGATTTTCCTATCGCACAAGGAAATATTAGGGTCTTCATTCTTTACCGAACATCATGCACGAATCGATTATGATACCAACCATATTACCTGGAACCAACATAAGATACCTTTCAAAAGATATCTCTGCAAGTATTGTAGTATCACCAAGAAGTAACGTAGATTTAATGATAAAAGTATTAAATCCAGAAATAGGAACTGGATATGTATCACAAATGTACGTGAGGGATGGAGTCTTCCTAGGAGACTCACTGGTCACTTGTATCAACGATAAAGCTTTTATTCGAATTATCAACACCACTAAAATTGAATTTGAGGTTTTTGTTCCTACTATTCGATTACAAGAAGTCTCGCAGGTTGCTAACTTCAGAGAATTCATGATGGATTGTTTTGATTCTAAATCGATCTCTCAGAGACCTTATCATCTTAGCGATGATGACACTCAAGAGGAATCGCAGAAGCGACATTCTAACTCGACAAGTTATTCCACTTCCACTATCGCCAAACCGATAGAATCATTGCCTTCACCTGTTCTAGGACAGGAAAAATCCTTAGGCAACTTATGCTATTTCACTGAATCCAACCTCTCTACATCTCCACCTCAATCTATTTTAAGCGTCTTAGGATGTTCAAATGAAGACAACTGTACGTCTCATACTCTCTCCGACCCAGAGTCGCGGAGCAACAAGATCATCCAACTTCTCCGACTAGACCACCTCAATTCAGAGGAAAGACAGAATATTCTTTCGCTTGTGGACGCCATCAAGATCGGTTTTATATTCCCGATGAGTTTTTGGGACGAACTACTGCTACTACTCATAAAATCCTCACCACCGAAATACCAATAAATACCAAACAATATCGATTCCCACCTATACACAAAGGAGAGATCAACAAACAAGTCTCACAACTGTTATCAAATAATATCATTAAGTCTTCGACCTCACCATACAATTCCCCGGTATGGATAGTTCCAAAGAAAGCAGACTCTCAAGGGAACAGAAGATGGAGAATGGTAATCGACTACAGGACTCTTAACGAAAAAACTGTCGAGGATGTTTACCCGTTACCGAATATCTCAGACATCTTAGACCAACTCGGGGGAGCCAAGTACTTTTCGGTCCTTGATCTTGCTAGAGGATTTCATCAAATCCCCTTGGATCCTTCATGTGCTCATAAAACAGCGTTCTCTACGCCTCATGGTCACTACGAGTTCAATCGGATGCCATTTGGCTTGAAGAACGCCCCAGCTACTTTCCAACGCCTGATGGACCAAATCCTCACCGGCTTACAAGGAGCCGAACTCTTCGTCTACATGGACGATATCGTTGTATATGCAAGTTCACTGCAAGAGCACGACATAAATATACAAAAATTAATGAGTCGCCTACGAGATGCTAACTTACTACTGCAACCAGACAAATGTGAGTTTCTACGACATGAAGTTGGTTACATAATTGTCTAGGCCACATAATTAGAAAGGATGGAGTGCAGCCTAATCCAGAAAAGACAGCGGCTGTTAAGAATTTCCCGACTCCCAAAAACTCCAAAAATATCAAACAGTTTTTAGGCCTCGCCGGCTATTATCGCTGTTTCATATTCAACTTTTCGGGATTAACAAAACTGACCAAACTTTTGAAGAAAAACGTTCCTTTCTCATGGAAATTCGAACAACAAGAGGCGTTCCTTCCTAAGGACAGCTCTATGCCAACAGCCTATCCTTCAGTACCCGGATTTTTCAAAACCATTTATACTCACCACCGATGCATCGAACACAGCCGTAGGCGGAGTTCTTAGCCAGGGGATTATTGGACAAGACCTCCCTACAGCATATGTGTCTCGCGTGCTAAACCCCGCTGAAATAAATTACTCTACCATAGAAAAGGAACTTTTAGCCATTATATACTGTACACATTATTTCCGATCTTATCTATATGGACATAAATTTTCTCTTATTACCGATCATCAACCTCTTACTTGGCTTTACAAAGTGAAAGACCCTACCTCGAGAGAGTATGATTATCAAATTTTGTATAAATCAGGATCCGCGAATCATAACGCCGATGCTCTTTCTCGGAATCCCCAAGTTTTGGCCGTTGTAAACTCGCCTGCCGAGATAATCGAGCTCCTATCGTCAGAAGAAGATTCAGAACCACCCTCACCCACTCAATCTCAATTTGAAACCCTTGGCGAATCTAGCGAAGGAGATCAATCCCAGTCTCCTCCTCCCGCATCCAACATCATAGAAGGAAGCTCAGAATTAGGGGGAGATTCCATGCCATTCGTCGTGTCTCCTGCTGATGGGGCCGAGATTCAGTTACCTCCTGCTGATAATAACGAGCTTGACGAACAAACTAGCGAATCCGATTTATCGGATGAAGAAGACAATAAAGCAATGTATCAGCATCTTATTCGAGCTAGAATACAAACTATTCGAGACAGATTATCTATGCAAAAGGATAATTTGGTTATTTTAACAACAGTTGATGGACACCCATGCGATAATGGAGCTAAAGAATTTCGAACTCCGTAAAATTCCATCACTGATAGACTTGACTCTTGGTCACGCGCGGGTATGTGGAGTTAATAATAAAAATTTAATCATACTATCGGTTAAAGAAAGACTTACCACTATTATGGATTGGAACATATTTCAAGAGACAATTCGTTCTTTGTTGGATGTAACAATCGAATTTCAATTGAATTCTTTTAGTATAGCAAAAACCCAATAACTAGACGATACACCTTGGCCATTAATCGTTGAAGAACGGTTTAACTATGGTCTCCCTTAAAGAAGAAAGACCAAACATCATCAGTGAATATCATTGATCAACTGTAGGCGGACACAAGGATGTGACGAAAACGTATCTTAGGATTCGTCAAGATTACTATTGGAATAATATCAAAATCCAAGTCCAAGAGTTCATACGAAATTGTCGCAAATGTCAACTGAAAAGACTAAAAACGAAACAACGTTCTTCGATGGTTCTTACTGATACGCCGGGAGCTGCATTTGATAAGGTCGCGATGGATGTGATGGGCCCTCTGCCCAAAACTAGACGTGGTAATAAATATATTTTAACGATACAAGACTTACTTACTAAATATTCGATCGTCGTATCAATGGAAGATACAAGCGCAACAACAACAGCGGAAGCATTCGTCGATCACTTCATTTGCCGGTTCGGATGCCCGAAAGCCATCTTAACCGACCAAGGATAACAAATTTCTTAAGTTATCTTAAAATATCGCCAAACGCTTTAGGATCAAACACTATCGTACTTCTGCCTATCATCCACAAGCTAACGGGTCCGTCGAACGTTCCCATCACATTTTTATAGAATACCTAAAGACTTTCATCGACAGAAACGAAGAATGGGATAAGTTTATGGAGAGAGCTACATTTTCATATAATACAAGTGTTCATGAAGGCACAAAAACGCCTCATGAATTAGTATTTGGGAAGGTGGCCAGGATTCCATCCAGTCGTCAGCCTGTAGAAGGAGGAGTGGAAACGTATCAACACCACTTGCTTGAGCTTTTTGATCATATAAGTGAAGCACAAGAAATCGCTAAAACCAATTTGGAAAGCTCAAAACGTTATTACGACAGAAACTTAAATCAAATAAATTTTCACGTTGGCGACTATGTATTCTTAAAAACAGAGAGGAAAACTAATAAATTTTCGGATGAATATTCCAGCTCCTATAAGATCCTGGAAATCCTTGACCATGAAAATGTACGCATTCAATTTAAAGACACTATCAAACTGGTTCACACTAATAAGTTACGATTGTCTCACATAACTGATCCCGGTTGAAACTCCGAACCATTTTGAGTACTGGATTACCTCTTTAAGGTCTGTATATACTTACAAATGTTCACCATATCCTTGGTGCTACTTCTGATTAAGACTGCCTCCGGTCTATTTGGATATGATTGCGGAGGGACGTCATTCAATGTAACTACTGTATCTTTGCTGGACATAGGCGAATGCCATATCACGGATTCCCGACCCAACTATTGCTGCAAGTCGCCGATTACTCGCAGATAGGCGTCATTTGCTGCAAGATAGAAATCGATCGACAAATATTCCATTACGAAATGCACATATCTCCATGATGCGTGGA
This sequence comes from Pogonomyrmex barbatus, assembly GCF_055798465.1. Taxonomy (NCBI): domain Eukaryota; kingdom Metazoa; phylum Arthropoda; class Insecta; order Hymenoptera; family Formicidae; genus Pogonomyrmex; species Pogonomyrmex barbatus. Next base: position 1,052,841 of record NW_028297118.1, on the reverse strand, counting down.
GGCCATAGAAAATATCTACTAGAACTTGACCAACACAAATGCGCTCGTCTACACGAAACGGGTTCTATCGTTCTGGGAATTCCGTCTCTATCATTGGATTGCTCCTCAATGCCACCAACTATCGGATCGTCACTTTAGCTGGTACTACCAACATGGACGGTTCCTGTAAGGGAAGCCATTTCTCGGATCCATACGGGACTTGGGACGATGTCATCGTCGAAGCCGCCGTTACCATTACACTGCGAGATTATTTTGCACCTGCAAGAACAAAAACAGATTATATTACGTTCCGCTCAGGAATTCAATGCATGCTTTCAAGGAACGAATGTATCGACGAAGACGGGGGAAATATATATTGAGCCCCTCTACCTGTCGACGTGTAACTTCCATGCTTATAATGTCTTGTATCAAGGTCAAGCTTATAAAATAGCTTCGAATAGATTCGAACACTCAATACTCTATTGTATACTCATTAATAACAAAAGATGTCACTTTTGCTTTATCCAAAAAATCTGAATATAATGTGTGTGGCTATACCTTGATACAAACCGAACATCCTAAATTACTAATCGTAGAAACAAATAAAAATAATCTCTTTGCTAAATTCACCAGAATCTCTGTCGACAATTTAGATATTTTCACTTACATTAACTCTAAAATAACTCTAAATAACTCTAAATTTGTTTACGTCGAGAAACATTTAAAGACACAAATGCAAGACCTATACCATAACATTCTTGAACAAAAGTGTAAATTAGAACAACAGGTTTTGAAAAACGCTATATCGATAGCTCATACCCAACCTGATGTTTTTGCATACAACTTAATGAAAGGTCCTGGCTACATGGCTACTATTTCGGGTGAAGTAGCTCATATTATTAAGTGCGTCCAATCGAATTACACGTCGCACCACCGAAATCTGTTATTTAGAACTAGTATCTTTACAAAATAGATCTATGTATTTATCTCCTAAAATTCACATTTTAATTAATAGCGGTATCGCCGATCGACTGCAACCCTCTCATACCTGTTATGTATCAGATAAAAGGAGGCTGGATAAGTCTTACTCCTAATCTGCTGCAGTACTGTCACCTCAGACCTTATAACCAATGACTAAACCCGTCTGGAAATATGTTGACGTTGAGCATCTTGCTGATAGTGGAATTTATTCCCAGGAAGATCTCTCCAGGGACCACATCATGTTCCCTGTCGAGAGTACCGCTCTCCTCAACACTTTCGCACGGACTGCAGCCGGACAACGCGTCCCTTTGGCGGGCATCTCCCTCTCAGGTTTTCTCGATGAGCAAACCCTTGATAAAATAGCTACCTCTGCCGGTGAAAAATTGTGGGGTGGCTTTCTGAAGTTTGGGACTGCCAGTGCGGGATTTATTGGTATCTGGATGTTGATAAGGCTCATTAAATTGATTGCAGACACTGCGATACACGATTATGCACTTCATTCAGTGTATGGATGGAGTTTGCACCTACTAGGAGCAATTTTCTCCTCTATTACAAACCTCCTGCTGTACTTAGGGAAACGCAGCCATCCTGAGTCGTCTCCTCAAGCAGTTGAAGAAGGAACCTCAAACGAAACTTATGCCCGCATGGACAAATCTCAACCTGCAGCACGCATGTCCTTCCATGAAACTCAGCCATTATATCCAATCATTATATCTCAGCCATTATAGCAATCGAAATGGAACTTCCTAGGGGAATAAACCAGCGCGGAGCCATCTCCAATAACGTGGAAGATTCCGTCGAGCGCAACGCATGCGCAACTTGCAAGGAAATTCATTAAAGTAAGTGCAGCAATCAAATAGACGCAAACGTGTTACTTATAGTATGTGCAAGATTTCTACCAGAACAGCTAATGAAAGTGACTTTATAAGAAAGAGCCTCAACGAACAATCAGTGTTCATATAATCTTGCGTCTATAGTTCCCATAAACTATTACTATAAGTGACTCAAATCTCACCCTGCATTAAGCTCTCAGAAGTAAATAACGTGTTCCTCCCATTATTTACTTTCTTAAGGAGGGGGGTGTAACGTCCGCAGAAAATTAAAACTTGCAGACGTTCATTCAAAATGATGGTGCAGTCGAATCTTAGGTTAACGCATGCGTAACTTTAAATATTAAGATATAAGATTCTAAATATTGAGATTTTAAATATTAAGATATATAATTTTAAATATTAAGATTTGAATATTAGGATATAACTTTCATCATTTTATAATCTTACCATTTTATATATATATGTTCCTCTTTTTTTTTATATATATAATTCTTATTATTATTAAAATAATCAATGGTAAAGCGAGAATTCATTTTCCTTCGTCTCGCGATAAGACATAATTTTATTTTATTACCATTATTATTGTTTTCTTTTGGAAATATAATCTGGGAATATAATTCTATAATTTATTTAATTTTCTTTTCTCGTATCGTCTCTTCTTCAGTTCTCGATGTTACAATTGTAGAAGAGACGAGAGAGCGTTCGATGATCTTTAGTTTACACAAAAGGGGAGGCTTATCGCACTCAAATCTTTCTAACGTAAACTTTCAAACGAAGGAGAGCCTTTCGTTGCGCAACAAAATTTAACCGACGACGAAAATGAATTAAATGAATTCTCATTTTGAATAATAAGATTTATCTTTAAGCATTAATGATATCTTCGAAAATATTAGGTTTAGTTTTATCTTTCTCCTTTCTCTTTCTTTTACTTTTCCTATTTTCTCATAAATAATTGTAGTACAAAATAAATGCTCAGTCGAGGAGTGCTTTGTTTGCCCCTCCCCTTTGCGCCTGGCCCTACCCTAGACGGCTTGGGCGCGGACGGGGCAGTGGTGAACGAACCTCCGAAGAAGATAGTCGTTACCAAATTGTCAGAGAGTCCAGTCACTATCTCAAACCGCTGATACTACTTGGAATACTATTTGGAATATTATTTGATTTTCTTATATTATATTATTTGATTTTCTTATATTATACTATTCGATTTATTTATATTATATTACTGATTTTCTTATATTATATTATTTGATTTTCTTATATTATACTATTCGATTTACTTATATTATATTACTGATTTTCTTATATTATATTATTTGATTTTCTTATATTATACTATTCGATTTACTTATATTATATTACTGACTTTCACTTCGTTTCAATATCATTATCTACATAAATTTCAAAGATAACTTAGAATTTAATTATCATATTCACATCTCATTATTATTACATATTTCATATTTTTATATTGATTAAGTTGTATTTCATTCATATTATTATTACATCTACATCAGTCTATGTTCAACGCCACCATCTCTGTTTTATGTATATATATATATATATATATATATATATATATATAGTATACATATATACATATATACATATACAGTATACATATATACATATATACATATATAGTATATGTATATATATATATATATATATATATATATATATATATATATATGTATATTAATATTTCTTAATCGTATATTTTTAACTTTACACATTATTTTTTTTTATCATTCCTATTTAACATTTTCTAATTTCCATTCCCATTTCATATGTAATTAAGCTTATACCATCCTCACCTTTTGCATAAATCAAATATTTATATATATGTAAACTTATATTTCCGATATTATTTTATTCATCACTATATTTCACGATATAATTTTCATTAATATTTTCATTACTATCATTATATTATTATTATTATTATTATTTTAATATAACTGTTTATTCGTGTTATATTTTACAATAACCCAAGAAATCATTTCTTTCTGTCATATTAAATAACTTTGAATCATAATTTCACAACCAATTATATCAACAATCGTAACTTTATAATACAATGTCATATCCCTATTATTATATTAATAAAACACATTCCCTCGCGATTTCCGCTCGGTCGCGGGTTCTAATCCGAAAATATAGTTTGTAATCGTATCCAGCGCAGCCATTGAACATAAATACACTAGATACCCTTTCCCAAATTCCATTAACCGTTCTACACCATCTCGGGACGTAACACATGCTATATACCAGGCAATGTGCGACATGTGCGAGTGAGAAGAAACAACACCTGATTTTTTCTCTCTCTCTAGAGAAGAAATAGAAGAAGATGGGGGAACATTAAGTGAGGACTGTGTCTATTATTACGTTTACACGGCGACGTTAAACTAATTTAGTAACAACTGTAGTTAGTGATTTCTTGTATTTAATTGGATCATAATTTTAGATTTAAAAGAATGTACTAATCTAACGCGAGATTTCACTAACTACGGTTCTTACTAAACCAGTTACCAGTTTAACGTCGCCGTGTAAACGTAGTAATTGATACATTCTTTTAAATCTAAAATTGTGATCCAATTAAATACAAGAAATCACTAACTACGGTTGTTACTAAACCGGTTTAACGTCACCGTGTAAATGTAGTATAGGTATAAGGATCATACACACAGTCCCCACTTAATGTTTCTTTCATCTTCTTCTATTAGAGAAAGAGAAAAAATCAGGTGTTGTTTCTTCTCACTCACACATGTCGCCCATTGCCTGGTATATAGCATGCTCGGTCTATCTATACTATGTCTATGCCTGTACCTTTTCATTGTGTCTCAGGCTTTATGCGCATAGAAGCGTTGATGGACTACCTAAAACGCGGCCATGACTATTCTTTAGTTTCTCTCTGGTAATAGCAATAGTGTATATGTGTGTTTATAATTTGCAAATGATTTGATGAAACTGGAGAAATAAGGTTAAAATATATGACTTAAAGACAAGAACTCAAAAAGGTTAAAGATTGATTACCCGTATTATTTTCAAAGGTATACGGAATGTTTGTGATAATTGTCTTTAAAAATTATTACTAAACATCACATTTAGATATAATAATTTAAATGTAATTATTCTTCATTTGCGTGTAATTTCTTCGATATATTAAATATTATTTTTGCACATTGATAGATGAGTCGGAAGGAAGCGTTGTCTCAATTTATACAACAAATTCATGGACGGCCTGTCGTTGTAAAACTGAACAGTGGTGTTGATTACAGAGGTAGATATTTGTCAATATATGTATTGTACAGAGAAAATATTTGTCAATGTTAATATATATAAATATTTAATAATAATCTAATAATAATAATATTGATATATATTAACATTTATTTAATTACATAAAATGAAAAATCAAAAATTATTTCTTTTAGAAAATTTATTCTTTTAGATTAATCAAATATCTAATTTCTAATTTAAATAGTGAATATTATATATTTTTTAACTTTTAATCTTTGTTTTCCAAGATGCTGTATATTTAATAAAATTTGTTTGCAGGTGTGTTAGCTTGTATAGATGGTTACATGAATATCGCACTTGAACAAACAGAAGAATATGTCAATGGACAATTGAAGGATAAATATGGAGATGCTTTTATACGGGGAAATAATGTATTGTATATTAGTACACAAAAACGTAGGAATTAATCACAAAACAAAATAAAAATTATTTAAACTATTTCATGAGTTTGAAAGATTTATCTCATGAACATGTTTTAGCTTAATTTTGCAATAATTCCAAATAAGTTTGATATAATAGATGTATAATAGATGTTTCTATATATTTTATTCTTTTATAAACAAACTTGATACATTATTGTAAAAATTACTTTCAGGTATCACCTATTGCTGACTCTTTATTTAATAATTTTTCTGATTCATTAGCGATTGTTTCATTCATATTTTTTTAAATTTATGTCTATATTATCTATCTGAGTGAGATTCATCTATTTTATTATCAATTGTAAGATTAACGCTTTCATTTAGTTTCTGTTTGTTGGCATTATCAGTAAATTTTAGTCTTTTAGGTTCTTCACGTTCTTTCTGCCTTTGGAATCTTCTTTGAATAGCCAATTGTTTATTTCTCTCAATTTTTTGTTTCATTTCACTGCTTAATTCATTAGTGGTAGTAGTAGCAATAATAGTAGCATTAGCAGCAATAGCATTAGCAGCAGTAGCAGTAACAGTAGTAATATTTGTATGCTGTATTTGAGAATTCTGTATATCAGTGGACTGCATTAAGAGCTCATCAAATGCATCTTCATATGAAGTGCTTACAGTAGTGACAGAAGCTCGCGTTTCAGCTTGTTTTTGTTTTTGAATTTGTTCCATTATTAGCAAATCCAAATCATCGAGAGGCATGTTCTCTTGCTGATCTTCCTTATCTTCATCCATATTATCATGCATGACCAAACTATTGTCAAAGGTAATCATATCTAGTCTATATTTCTTAATGAACACCTGCAAATCTTTCTTCATTCCTAGTTGCTCAACTTTCATGAGAAAATCATCAAAATGATACTTAGGGAATAATCGATAGGACCAATGTTCTAATCTCTTCATAATTCTGTCAAGATCCATTCTTTCGTGTCCTTTACCATAAAACTTAAATCCTTCAAAATATTTTTCAATGGTTTGAATACCTTTGGAGCCTTTCAATCTTTCTGTATTAAGTTTGAGAACAGGATTTCTTATGATGTGTGTCTTAGTTTTTGACAAATCTATTCTTTGTGCAATTCTTGCCTCATTGTCGGAAGCTGCTTCATCTATTTCTTCATAATTGTCATGTTCTCCAAATTCTTGATTCTCGTAATGTTTTATATCATCATCCTCACGATCCGAAACATTTGCCATAATGATATGAAATATTTTTTGATCAAATTTGAATACTGTTTAGGCAGATTCCTAAAAAAATATTTATTTATATCAATTTCTATTAATATAAATTAAATTTAAAATTGTATATCTTATATGTTATTAAAAAGGCGATATAGATAAATATAATTGTCCACTAAAAAATTATTAGGAAAGTCCCAAACAATAGTTTGGAATGGTTAAGTTTTTTTTTAAATAATTAACCTAATCATTAATTTTGAAGGTAGAGACAATTTTTTTTTATTTCAACAATTTTTTTTTATTTCAATTAAAATTAAAAAGAAATTTTTTTTTTATTTCAATAAAAATTAATCAGAGAGAATTTCTTCTATAGTCAAATTTGAAATCGTTGGATTTTTTTAATAATTAGCATTTGAATAATTACATCTAAAAAATAGGTCGAGTTTACTTGGCGTTCAGAAAATCAGTTGTCCTAGAAATCTCTATCGTCTTGCGATTTGCAATTTCCTCTCCCTTCTTCCATAAACTTGTCGAATTGCCCGTCTGACTTCTTCATCCGTTCCAATACCGAAACAAGCAGCTTCTTATTTAACCGATCGGTTTGCGTTATCTCCCACACAACGGACTCGCACCTCCGTTCGTCTTGCGATCGTTCGTTCGTTCGTTTCCCTAATACGTTGTTGTCCTGTTTCATCGGAGTTCCAGGCATTTCCTCTGACAGAGATATTATTCAAATCTTGCAACGATAAAAATTGAGTTTAAACAAAATATTTGGCGTGCAAAAAAATAACGCAAAATACTAACCTATCAAAATACTAACCAATGTTAATACAAAATGACAAATCGATTAATCGATTAATCGTAGAATTGATTGATCTGCGTTCCGATATTCACTTCCAGTACTGAAAATATATAGTTCATGTCACATATATTATAGATTTTATGTACTGGCAGTGAATATCGGAACGCAGCTGAGTGTTTATGACAAGTGATCAGAGGTGTGTTCGTTTTCAACGCTCACGCGCTGTAAGTGCTTATAAGCGTTAAGCCGCTTAAGCCTAGTCTACAATGACAATAATGTAAGGCTATAAAGCTGTAAAGCGTGGTTGTAAGAACCTACTTAAATGAATTATTTTCATTTCTTATGCTTAACAACCTTATGTCACAGTATAACTGTGCTGTATGCTGCCTTACAGCCTTATAGCCCTATGTTATGTCATTGTAGACTATGGCTTTATGCCGTCCGCTTTGGCGTGTAAGCACTTATGAGACGCATTTATGACGTCATCGTAACGTCATAACTCGTACTTATAAGTGCTTATTTTGGCTGCGTTCCAATATTCACTATCAGTACTGAAAATATATAGTTCAGGTCACGTATATATTATTATAGATTTTCAGTATTTGCAGTGAATATCGGAACGCAGCCTCTATCGAGGTAGGGCACCGAAAGCATGAGCGCTTATAAATGTTTTTTGATAAAAGCGAACGTGAGTGAGCACGACGGTACGATAGTGTGCAATTGCCCGCGCAAGTATAAATTTATAAATGAATTTATAAACATGGAAACGATAGCATTAAAAGATGCTGATATTAATAAAGTATAATACACAATATGCATAATTTCGGAAGAGGCAAATCGTATTAAAATGGTAAGTATATTGTGAAATTAAATAACTTTAGTCTAAATAGTCTTTAAATATTCTTTATTCTTTTTTTTATCGTTTCATTCTAAAGAGAACAATTAATTATTTTATTATTTATTTATTATTTTACTATTTTTTATTAATTTTTATTATTTTTTTATTTTATTTTTTATTTATCATTTATTTTTTAAAATTTATTTTTATCCAAATATACAAAGTGAGTTATTAGAAACTATATTAATTATTATTTTTTATATAAATTTTTGTAACATAAATTTTAGCAATATATTAAACATACTTTTTAATATTCTTTTAATTGTTACAAATCTTAAATGTGACTTACATTGTTCATCAATATAACATAATAGAATATTCTCTACATAATCCTACAATCGAGGTATCGATTTTTTAATAAAATGTTTACCCAAAAACATTATACAATTTTCAACATCTTTCATGTAAGGATTATCATCTTCATCATCGGCAAATAATTCCAATAGATGCAATGCTTGTGCAAATAATATAAGAATTCATTCTTCTTTATTTGCCATTTTAACGCGTTTATAATTGCTTAGAAACATCAAAACGAACGACGTTGTTTTGACGTCATGTGAGCATTTTTAAGCGTGAGAAATGAAAACGAACGATTGAAAATAGCACTTATAAGTGTGAACGCTTACAGCATGTGAGCGTTAAAAACAAACGCAGATCTCTGGGCATCGATTATGTATTTTTTAATGTTCACAGACATAGTTCACTTTTAAATTTTCACCAGTGGTCATCTCACGGATTCACCGTTAGTCATTTTCACTGTGATCACGCAGCGAAAAAAATTATTAGTGACATAACTAAAAGTAGTGAAGACCTATTCACATCAAAATATTCCAAAAACTACACTGAAGGCAACTTCACGACTATAAATATAACCTTAATATTTAGCAAAAGAAAGAGGTATGAATTTAGGAATAGATATTCCTATCCATACAAAGAAGATAAATACATCAACGGCAATAAGGAAGACAATTACTAATAATTGTAAGTTGCAATAATTGCAACAATTTATTAATTTATTTGAAATATATAAACTTTCATTTAAAAAATTTCTCTATTTCAGTGTCTGTACTCTAATAGCACATGATATCATTTGAATATTCTACATTCGTACTGAAAGTATTGTGATCATACATACTATTGTCTAATGTACCAGAAAACATTCATATAACAACTTGATGGTATATCATTTCTCGTATATTCTTAAGCTCATCTTTAGAATATACCGAATATACTCTAGCAGCACATGATATCATACGAATATTTTATATTTATACTGAATGTATTGTGATTATAATATAATCGATATAACCGAATATACTAAGATTATTGGTACAAAATCTATGTATCCCAAGTAGCAAGATAACGTCACTATGACGATAATTTAAAGTCATTTTTTGTCAGTGTACTAAAAAATGACGTAAAATAAACATAACATTTATCACGAAATATTATCATTTATGTATATATTGTATAAATATATTGTCATTTAATCGTCATTTTTAAGTCATTTTTAATGAATAAATAATGAAATAACATTATTAATTATTATTTTTTTTAATTAACCATAATATATAAATAAGAAAAATATTTTCTATATTATTTAATACAATTATTGACAAATTCATAAACAAATAAACAAATATTCAAACAATATATATTCAACAATTTATAAACAATTTTCATAATAAAAATGACTCTCATTAAACATAATATAGGATATTTCACGGATTTATATATGTAATTAAATTATCCACAAAAATTATATACGCAATCGAGATTTTAAAATTAAGACTATTTATATGACAATATAATAATATTTAAATCTATCATATTTTATGCAAAAATTTCATGTTCACTTATATTATCATTTCAATTGCAGGTTTTATCCCATTATAGAAGTTAAGCAGCATCGAGCAGGATCCCAAGTAGGATGACCGTTTTAAAAACATGCAATGATACAAGATAAAAAATGTTTCATTACTTTCTCTCAGTTTTTTCATTTTTTTTTCACTTATTTTCACTTATTTTTAAGAGGTGTCACATATATTATAAATTTTCACGATATGGCTGTCTGGGACTCTTACTGCATGCCCTACATGATATACTGTTTTTAAACCATTTTTATCCTGTGGCCATACTGCGGGATATTCTCCAATACATACTAGGGATTAGGTTAGTGAGCGGTAATAACGATCTAAGTACATCCAGAATATATCACAGTATATTCCAGAGTATATCGCAGTACGTATTTCGAATATTAGCAGAATATCTCGAATATACTTGTATGATATTCCGTGGAACGTTCTCAGAATAGACGAGTGCTATTAGGGTATTTCAAACAAACAGGAGCATAAGAGGTAAGCCAGCTTTGAGAGTTAAGCCCGCCTGCAGACGTTCAAAGTGATGAGCTGCAATTCATCAAAGAGTATGAATCGTTAAATGAATCTGCATCTAAGGAGTCTACACATCAAATTTTGCAAGAAAAAAACTTCTTTAATCGTAAAAACTACAAATTCACAATTTAGATAATGAAGCTGATAAAGAGAATATAAATGGCGGAAATGATAATTATTTTAAATGTGATATCAGATAAGGTTTCTGAAAATATTATAGTTGAAATGTTATAAATGACATTTATTTATGACAAGTTTAATAAATAAAAAATATAATTACAATATTTTGCTTTCTTTCTGATTCACTCAATTTTTTAAGTATTATATCTCCTCAGTTTACATCTTGACAATAATATTATATATACTAACAATGTATGTTCGTAAAAAATTTGAATATTTATCTATAACGGAATACATAGTCATTAAAAATTAAAATTAAAATCTTCTATTGCTAGATCTAAAACTCAAAAAACTGCGGCCATTTTACCATTTAATATGCCGTGTAGATTAAGACTAGATTTTAACTATGTCAGCTGATGGTAAAAAGTTTCACGCTAAATATCTCACGCTTTCCGGAATTAAAATAATCACAAAATGATGAAATCCATATGAGACTCGTCACTTTTCATTAATTCGTTCTAAGAGAAAACTTACATGATCGATGCCCTGATCGGAGAAAGTAGTGGCACTCAATAGACTCTCTAAATTTTCCTAGATTAATCCGAATCAATGATGTCTCAGCATTGATTGGATCAATCATCGTAGACCAACGAAGCATAAAAGCGTTTTTGTTGAAAAGTAATTCTCTCTTTACTTTTTTTATATAAAATATTAAATAATTTTACGAAATATAAAATAAAGTTCTTAATAAATTTGAATTTATATATTATAATATTTTTTGTACTAAACATTTTTTTCTGAAAATAATTCATTTCAAAGCTTGAAGTTATATTGAAAAAGTGCAAAGTCGCGCAAAGTTAACAAAAAAATATCTTATTAAAAAATTGTTAAATAAAAAATTTTTATTCATTTTATTGTTTTTATAATTATACTTGGTGATCTTAGTTTTATAAAAAGAGGATAAGAAAGGACGGCGTGTGCCACAATGGAGCTTGATTACAAACCAGTCGTAAAAATCCATAATTATTTTGCGACAAATATCACTTCAGCCAGGAATCGAACTTGGATCTCCTGCTTACCGGCAGGCATAAAAAATTTGATTCGATTAATGCTGAGACAGAGATCCGGATTAATCTAGGGAAATTTAGAGTCTATTGATTGAGTGCCACTGCTTTGTCCGATCAGAGATCTGGGATGCGTTCCTTTATTCACTTCGAGTACTTATGCTATGACGTAATGGAAGTGTATTGCATCGTTCCGTTTTAATTTCATGCGCTTTTTAACTACTTCAAGATTATAAAGCGGAACGCAGTTGCAGTATGTTTTCTAAAGCTCCAACTGAAATAATAGTTGGCATATCTAATATTAAAAAAAATATTGTATTGTATATATTAAATATAATATATATAAAAAATAATTAATAATAATAAAAAATAAATAATAAATGATAAATAATAAAAAACTAATAATAAATAATTAATAATAATAAATAATTTCATATTATATAATATTGTCGCATTCGCGGCGTTACTTCCCGTGATCGCGATACTCGGCGGAGCGCTCTCGGAAAAGAAGAACACTGTTTTAAGAAAGACTCGCTCTTTATTAAACTAACGGTACAGAAATGCGTCCGGCCACCGCAGAATCCGGCCGTCAAATCTATAAAACAGTCGGAGAATGACGCGTTGGCAAGGGCCGATCCTCTATTCAAACTCTTATCGATTGATATTGATTATCTTTTAGCAGCGCCGAACGGAATACCGCACGGCCGCAACACTGCTCCCCTCTTCATAAAATTGTCGTCCCGACAATTCTTCCTCTTTCAAGAACTTCCTCCTAGAAAAAGACTTCTGGACTCCTGGCGACTTCCTGCCCTACCCTGGGCTGTTGCCTCAGGTTACCGGGCGCCGCTACTTTCAATCCCAGTCTTCTCTACTCTTCAGAAGAATCTTGTTCTTGAAATTCTCGCGCGTTTCACTCTTGACTCTTCGTCTTGAGCTTTGCGCATTTCTCTCTTCTATTTTTCGGGCAAAGTGGGGGTAATCGTCGTGGACCCTTACATCTTTCTAAAAGACACACTAAGCCCCTGCCTCGGCATTCGCCCATCGTCCCCCGGAAAAACCACGACTCGGAAAACCGGGGGCGAAGCAGACTTCTTTTCAGTTTGAAGCACGAGCTTGAAGATCTTGCTTGGAGCTCAGGCTCGAAGATCTCCCCACGACGCTTCTCACGACGGAAGGAAGCTTAAAGAAAAATAAAACAGAACACAGTAACTCAAAACAATTAACAAGAAATAAAAGTAATGTCGAAATTGGAAAACCGGGCCCCGAAAATCTCTACTTAAAATTCTTCAGGATTGCTCTTATAATTCGAGCAATCTTTAACCTCTTTAAAATCAAAATTTCTCCGCTCTTTTAAACAATTCTCCCTAATAATTTTAATAGCCAAAGCCCTTTCTACTGCGGCCCTCAAAGACGTTAACCCTTCTAGCTGCAATGTCTGTTTAACATTCACATCAGACAATGCAACTACAAATTGAGAACAAGCAATTTTGTCACGAACTCCAGGAGAACATTCAGGATAAGCTAATCGAGATAAACACTCAATATCCGAGCCTAATGCAGCTAAATCTTCTCCGAATTTCTGTTTTCGATTCGTAAATTGAAAATAATAATTTTGCGAGGATAAATTTTCCCCAAAACGTAGCTCTAAACGCGCGATTAAATTTTCAAATTGAGAGTTCTCAAAATCCGTGCCCCCTTCCAAAATCGCATGCGCTTTTCCTCGGAGACATGATGCTAATACAACAGCCTTTTCCGCGTTTCCCAAATTATTCGCCCGCGCAATTAAATTAAACTGCGTAAGATATTCGCGCAACGGAACACTACCATCGTAAATATCGGGCTTAAGTTTAAAGTCGGAATTAAAATTTGAAAAAGGAAATGACTGGCCTGATATCGGACGTTGCGAAATCTCTTCCTGCAGACCGGGCATTGAAAATGTTTCTGTCTCTCGACGAGCGCGCTCCTCCCTCAGAGAGCGAAGCTCCTCCAGCGTTAAGCGAAGAATCTCCTCCAAGTTCGGAGACGCCTCCGGCCCTTCCGCTCGAGTACAGGCCCTTTTTCTCGCAGAGATTACTCTCCGACTTTTCGCCTCTTCCTGTCCAGTCCCCGTCTCTTCTGTTTGTCGCTCCGCCATTATCTCTTACACACACACACACACGAATCGAAAAATTCGATCCCGGACGAGCCCCCAAAATTGTCGCGTTCGCGGCGTTACTTCCCGTGATCGCGATACTCGGCGGAGCGCTCTCGGAAAAGAAGAACACTGTTTTAAGAAAGACTCGCTCTTTATTAAACCAACGGTACAGAAACGCGTCCGGCCACCGCAGAATCCGGCCGTCAAATCTATAAAACAGTCGGAGAACGACGCGTTGCCAAGGGCCGATCCTCTATTCAAACTCTTATCGATTGATATTGATTATCTTTTAGCAGCGCCGAACGGAATACCGCACGGCCGCAACAATATTATAATAATTTCATTATATTATATTATTTCATATTATACGCTTTATTTTCTTCAGCATCAATCAAGATTATTTCAGTCTCCATGGAAGTCGCCATCTTTATACTCTGACTGCTTCGCTGGTTGCAATAGCCGCAATAGGAAGTACATCAAAATCAATGACGTCACAGAATTCAAAGCAGTACTTTCATAATGCACTGCTTTCTATATCGGAACGTTATTCGTAATACTGATAGTACTCGGAGTGAATAAAGGAACGCACCTCTGATCTTGTTATAAACACTCTCATGATGTAAGGATGCAGCAGGGAGTCCTAACTCCCCTCTTGAAAGATTAGAGACACTAGGGGTGCATTCCTTTATTCATTCCGAGTACTATCAGTACTACAAATAGCGTTCCGATATAGGGTTGCGTTCGTTTTCGACACTCACGCGTTGTAAGCGCTTATAAGCGTCATTTAAGTTGCGATTTCACATAGATATACATATACATAGATATATCCAGATATTTCTCCCACTCCCATCAGAATAGTTGAAAACAGATCGCGGGAAAATCCAGATATCAATATCTCGCTGCTAACGTCTTCTACGTTTTCATGTAGCGTGAAATATCCAGATATTGGATTTGAAATACGTAGTATTGACAGTTAACCAACGCTGCATTTATAGATCTCATGAATACAAAATTTGTGCATTGTAATCGAGAAATATTTATTTTTTTTAAGAGATTGAAAAATTAAAAAAATGATTTATATAATTTTCAGTTTCAGGTATTTGGAGTGGAGAGCAATATAAAATTATGTGACATGCATTTAGCGGAAATATGCAATAATGCGGCAAATAATAACAGAACAAATTAGACGACGACGTGTTGCTGCAATATATAAGATTCTAAAAAAAATTGCAAAAAAGAGGGCGTACAATAAAAAACGATATTAAATAATCAATAAGGGTAGTCTTAATAGTCTTATAATCTTAATAGTGTAAGAATTAGACGATCGTAAGCGGTCATGAAAGAGATTTGGAATATAAACAGCTAACAGAGAGGAGCCGTCGTGGTCGTGCAGACTAAGTGTCGGATTGGTAGACGAGGGATCCCGAGTTCAAATCCAGTCGGTCTCCGTTAATTTTTTCCGAATCTAATAGATATCTTTCAATATTGAATATAATTTTATGTTAGATAGAAACTATATCATCTGAATATTATTCTTTGCTTTTCAATCTACAAAAGTATATTTATTGCTACTGAATATTTACATGATTTATTTTATTTGCTTAAATAAATAATTTTAGTTTCTTTTTTTATTTTAGAATACAAAAGCATTCTGTATCTCGTTTTAGAATACAAAAGCGTTCTGTATCCTCAATTGTGCCAAATATAAGTTTTCCATTTAACATGTAGAAAATATAATGGAAGTTGAAGATTAAAATCATGAACAAATGAAAACTATCTCATTTGAGTATTACTCTTTGTTTTCTAATTCACAAAGTATATTTGTTGTTACTAAATATTTACAAGATATTTTATTAGCTTAAATAAATAATGTTAGTTTCCTTTTTTTATTTTAAAATACAAGAGCATTCTATATCTGCCTCAATTGTGCCAAATCTAAGTTCTCCATTAACTTCACACTTAGATAATATAAAAATTCAAAACAACAATCAGGGACAAATAGGTAGAACTAAATCATCTGAATATTATTCTTTATTTTTTAATAAAATAGAAAATATAATTTAAAATTAATTTTGAATATTGATATGTAAATATGTGCACTATATCTTATTTTTTTAAAGAATCGTCTCTTAAAACTAAAAAAATTTGGCGTCCCGCAAGAATAGGAGACTATAATCAAGAACATTTTCATTCCACGGCGTGCTAAAATATGTTTTGACTTAGCCGTAAGAAAATTATTATATTATGTGAACGCAAAAAATGCTTAGATATTTCTCGAAAACAAATTAAACGGCTAAAATCAAATATTAAAAGATTTTTGGTTGGGACATTAAAAGATTTAATAAATGAATTACGAAACAAACAGCTA
This sequence comes from Pogonomyrmex barbatus, assembly GCF_055798465.1. Taxonomy (NCBI): domain Eukaryota; kingdom Metazoa; phylum Arthropoda; class Insecta; order Hymenoptera; family Formicidae; genus Pogonomyrmex; species Pogonomyrmex barbatus. The sequence goes on along the minus strand of NW_028297118.1, from coordinate 1,036,374 downwards.
GTATCAGAAAATGCAGCTAAAATATTAGTATATAGTTATATATTTCACATATATTAAATAATTAATTTTTCAATAATAAATTAACATTCTAAAATACTTATTTTAGAGTAAGTAACTTTATTATTGAAATGTATTGTATACATCTATCAATATTATGTATACAAATTAACTTTTCTATTTTTAATAATAATAATAGATTGTTTGATCTTTAATATAATAAATAAGTTAAGATCAGTATTCATAGTCAATTCATAATCAATTTATATTTATTATGGGTGACACCCGTTTGACCACGTCCCGATTGATCACTAGCCACTTATAGGGGCCGACGTCTAGAATTTTTTCACTGTTCAAGCGCTGTAAGTAGCTAGTGATCAATCGGGACGTGGTCAAACAGGTGTCACCCTTTATATGTAATATTTCGTTCATTTTTCTATATAGACAACTGCATCTGATTCTCTTGTTGATATAATTAAAAAAACATTTATCAGAAACAAAGAAAGCACCATTTACTTCAGATTTGAGACTTGCTGTAACTTTACATTTGCTGAGATTTGCTGTAACTTTACATTTTTATTCTGCTAGAGCTTATGCTTACGTAAGAAAATCTTTTTACAATTTATTACCTAGCGAGCGAACAATACAAAAATGGTATGAGACAATTGGCAAGCCTGGATTTACGCGTGAATGCTTTAATGCCATTCGGCAAAAAGTACAAGAAGGGATTGTTGTTATTAATGTTGTAATTGATGAAATGGCAATTCGACAACATGTTCATGATTCATGGGATGGTTATAATTATTCTGGTTTTATTAATAGGTTCTGATTTTATTTATGATCATGATGACTTGCCTTTAGCAAAAAATGCTTTAGTATTTCTTGCTGTAGCTTTAAACAGTCATTGGAAAATATCATTAGGATATTTTTTAATTGATAAATATATTGATAATTTAAATATGGAAAGAGCAAATTTATTAAAAATTTGTTTATCATTATTACATGATACATGCTGTCATGTGCATTCCATTATTTTGGATGGAGCCCCAGTCAATAAATTGATGTGTACAATTGGGTGCTGCTTTTAATTTTAATAATTCTTTTACTTTTTGCTATCCTGAAACAGGAGAAAATATCTTTATATTTTTAGATCCTTGCTATGACAAAATTAATAAGAAATATTTTAGGTGAAAAAAGAATTTTTTTAAATGATAAAGAAAAAATTATAAATTGGGATTATATTGTTAAACTTTATAATAAGGAGAAAACAGAAAGTTTAAAGGCTGCTACTAAATTGACAGGGAGTCACATCAATTACCATAATGAAAAAATGAATGTCCGTTTAGCAGCACAAGTTCTAAGTGATAGCATTAGCAAAATATTAATATATTGTGCAGAGAAACAGTTTGATGGTTTTGAAGGAGCTTTAGCTACAGCAGAATTTGTTCATTAATAAATAAAGCATATTAAATTGTCGAAATTTTCTAAAAAAATGTAATTTGCTTATTAATACACTATAATTAATAACACTATAATTGAGGAATATTTACAGTTTGTGTCAACATTTAAAACTTATATTTCTAATTTAAAAAATAGTACCGATAGAAAAATTATATACTCAACACGAAGTACTGGATTCATTGGAATAGTTACTTGTTTAGAAAATACACTTGAATTATTTAAAACTTTATATTCTAAAAAATATATTCAATACTTATTCACATATAAATTATTACAAGACCATTTAGAGTCATTTTTCAATGCAATTCGAAGCCGTGGAGGATTTAATAGTAATTCAACATGCATTCAATTCGAAAGTGCCTACAAAAGACTATTGGTACACTATCAAGTATCAGAATCAGAATACGCTAATTGCACAATATTGGATTATCCTATGTCAATATTACCGGTTTCGAAATAAAAATATTACTGATATAACTCATTATAGTAAAAAAGGTGATCAAGTTCATCTTAAACTTTAAAAGTAAACTTTTTAGTCGATCATGATTATGTTTCTACTATTACTTCTTTAACTCCATTTGTCGAAGATTTCACTGAATATATAGCTGGATTTGTAATCAAACAATTAAAAAAAAAGATATCATGTATAATATGCGAAAAACAATTGAAAGTAAATGAGATATCTAACTTACTGTTACTTAAGAAAGATAGAGGTAAATTGATTAAGCCAAGAGATGTTACTTATATTTGTACTTGGACAGAAAAAATTATTAGACAAAATCAAAATAATATTTTTAAACAAAATATAAAAACTGTAATTATTAACCAAGCCAACCATTATGCAACATATATTACCTTATATATTTTTTTATATGGATCAGCATATTCTTAAATTCACCATTTAATAATCATAAAAGACAATTAATTCTATGTATAATAGAACACTATATAAATATAAGATTTTATTATTTTGCAAAAACGTGATAAAGAAAAAAAAATCGACAAAAATTAACAAAATTAATTTTATTTCAACATGAATAAAAAAGCATGTTAAATATGAATTGCATTTTTTATTTCTCCTATTTTTCCTAAATTCTCTAATGTTATAGGCAAAAAATTAATTCTAAAAGAATGATCAAAACTATTAATTTTTATTATAAAATTCAAGAACTTAAATAATTTAATAATTGCAAGAAGTATTTGTGAAATTTTTTTATTTTACAAATAAATAAATAAATTTTATAAATTTTGAAAACTTTAAATTATAAATTTAATTTAATTATCATATTCTTAATATATAATAATTCTTAGAAAAAAAGTTATTATTTCACTTAAAATTAAAAAAGAATTTACATTCTATCCATTTTTCTAACAGATTTTATTAAAACATTAGGTTCGCGTTAGAATTTTAAATATTTAAAGCAGAATAAATATATTTGTGAGCGATGAAAAAAGAAAGAACAAGAAACTTAAGTGCAATAAGTATAAACAACACGAACCGCCTATTTATAGAAAACCATTTATTATTAGTCTCAAAACATTTATTGTTCAAAATAATTATAACTATCATATTTTTCCAAGAATTCGCATTTTTAAAAGGAAAATTATTCTTCTATAATTTCATTATTTAAAAAATGAGTGTATTGTGTATCATGTATATAAAATAAAACAACATTAGAAACTATAAAATCAAAATTTAAGTATGCAGCAAATACGCCATGCATGATTCATTAAATATTGTAATTTTTATTTTACTCTTTTTTTATTATTTTACAGAATTACCATGAAAAATAAACCTTCGATATAGAATTACATATCGTTTATTTTAAAACTCTTTCCACAGATTAATCTAAAGTTTTATCTGATATGTTTTTTCACTTTTCTTATATATATATTTTTTTTATCTTATTGCATTTTATATGTTCGACTATAAAGTCTTTCATTCTTCACTCTTCAACATTTATTGTTTTATTGGCTTTGTATTATTGGCTTTCATATTATTGACTGCGTTCAGCAGAGAAAGCAGATTAGTGAGCGTTCAGTGATTCTTTATTATGATTGGTTTTTACACTTACATTCAAGATCTCACGAAAATTACACGAAGATCTAAAAGCAAGGACCAATCATATTGAAAAATCACTGAGCGCTTACCGATCTGCTTTCTCTGCTGAACGCAGCCATTATATTAATTCGCCATATGCTTCGAAACTCATGCGTAATATATATTTCCGGACATCTTAAGAGAAAGAAGTACCAAAAAGTACGTCTCTCTGTCTAACCTCCCACGGACACTGTTTCTTATGCAGAAACTATAGCAATTGCCAGTCCATATCTATAATGTCTAGTGACATAATCATATCTGTATTACCAGTCCATACAAAGTCTATGATGAGCGCTTACAGCGCGTGAGCGTTAAAAACGAACGCACCCATAGAGAGTAGTGCACTACGAAAGTACTGCCTTGAATTCTATGAGTAGGATAACAAAGGGGGGCCGAGGCCCCCCAGGGGCATGGGGGGGTTCGGGGAGAGAGGGGAATCGTAGAATCCTAAGGGGGCCTCGGACCCCCTTTCAGTCGATAAGATGATTCTCTTTCTTCAGAGGGTTCGTATCCGAGGAGAGAAGGTGGATCCCTCTGGCGGTCGTCGAGACAGGTTTGTCGGTAAGGCGATCGCGGGATTTCCCCGGGTCGGTTTCCCGTTCTCGACGCCGCCCTAGCGTTTTTTTTCTAGCGTTTGTTTCTAGCGTTTTTTCTAACGTTTTTTCTAGCGTTTTTTCTAGCGTTTTTTTCGGGGCGCGTTCTCGACGCCGCTCTAGCGTTTGTTTTTTTTTTTCGGGCGCGTCCCAGCGTTTTTCCCGCTAGGTAACCCCGAGCGCGTCATCGACGCCGCCTTAGTGTGTTTTTTTCGGGCTCGCGTAGCCTTGGGTGCGTTACGCCGCCCTAGCATTTTTTTTTCCGCGCGGTCTAGCGCTTTTCGCGTAGCCTTGGGCGCGTTCTCGACGCCGCCCTAGCGTTTTCCGCGCGGTCTAGCGCTTTTCGCGTAGCCTTGGGCGCGAACGTCGCGATTAGTCGCGCCGTCGAGGCGACTCGCGTTGTTGACAGGATGTTGCGGTATGTCGCGTCGCCCTAGGCGTGTCTGTTTTCCATAACGTCGCGATTGGGCGCGTCGTCGAGGCGACTCGCGTTGTTTACAGGATGTTGCGGTTTGTCTGTTTTCCATAACGTCCCGATTAGACGCGCCGTCGAGGCAACTCGCGTTGTTGACAGGATGTTGTGGTTTGTCGCGTCGCCTTAGTCGTGTCTGTTTTCCATAACGTCGCGATTAGACGCGTTTTTTTTTTCGCGTGGCCTAGCACGTTCTGTTGCGCGGGATGTCGCGGTTTGTTACATCGCCTTAGGCGTGTTTTTAAGTCTAGGTGATTATGAGGATATATAATGCATGCCCGCTTGTCCTGTTTTGACGCGTCGTCGAGGCGATTTTTTGAGCGATATTTGTTGCCGTGTGTTTACGATGACGAGAACCATTAAAGTGGCGAATCGGTGCCAGATATGTAAGACACGAATGATCGACGACGATGAGATATGTTGGTGTCATTCGCTGGATGATTTAACATCCTCTTCATTGCGAAATGTCACAGCGTATCCATCGGTCAATGTGACGGAATATGTCGTGAGAGGACAACGCACCGATTTCCAATCAATTAAAGAGGCGCGATTGTCGAGTTCCGCCTCAACGTGAGATTTCGCCTAAAAAGATAATAGAGGCGTGCGTATGTCATCATTATCGAGGGATGACATATAATCTTTTATTGGAGGTACTCTACGAAAAGAAGAAGCCGATCGAGATTAGCAGGCGACAGGAGTACATGGTGAATTTTCACGAAAGTGGTTATTACGATGTGTTTAATGATAACGATAACGACGAGATGTTTTTTTGCGCTCATCGTAAGTATGAGAGGAAAAGCGGTGTCGTTTCGTCAGCCGCGTACGAGGAGGAGAGAAAAAGAAGAGAGCGCGTTGGCAACAATTGGCGCAACTAAGTGTGCGCGCATGTAAGTATGTATTATAATCGTAATATAACTATGGATTGTATATGGATTGTATATAGATTGTATATATGTATGAGAGAATAAGATTAACCGCGAGAGAGAAACGGAGTTTTTTCCTCGTTTGTTTGCGGCGTATCGCGGAAATGAGAGGCGGATCGACGATGCGTCGGGAATCTTCAATTAGTGATACCGAGGATGACGTTATATTATTGGGAACGTATGAGTAACGAGAGGTGGAGACCGCGCGAGGGGGAAATCGTCGCACGAGTACTAATAATGAGAGATTTAATGTGTAATATCAAGAACAACGGTATTGGGAATGTATGAGAGATGGAGGTCGTGCGAGGAGGGGGAATTGTCGTAAGAGTATTAATGATGAGAGAATATTTTATTACTCTATTGTTATTATTTTATTATTCTATTGTTATTATTTTATTACTCTATTGTTGTATTATTGTATCAGGCATATAAAAATAGGAAAGAGCTATTTGTAGGATATTGTGTTTCGGCGTGTTCTGTGTCTAGACGGTTTTCGCGGGGATCTAGCGCATCCTGTTTTCGTTGCAACGGGAAGACGTGCGTTTTGATTATGTAAGATGTCACGTGTTTTGTCATTTCGGAATGTCGCGATTGTCGTGTTTTCGACGCTGTCTCGGAGTATATATTTAGTCGTGAGAGGCATTTTTTCTCTCATTGTTAGGAACGTATATGGAAACAGTCGCGTCTAACGGTGGTTCGAGCGAGAGCGACGAATCGTTTTTACGCGCGTTCGATTGTAATGTGACGTATCGCGATTCCGGTGACGATCGTTGCGAGTTGCTTATTGAGAGTGACGACAGTTTAGAGTGTCACGAGACTATTGCGCCCGGTAACGACAAGGAGTGGATCGTGACGAGAGAAAATGTTCGCTGGAATGTGGCCACGTATCACTTGCGACGGGAGATCGGTACGGAGAGTCCGCGAGGGAAATTGTGGATCGAAACGTTGCTCGCTCTGAGCGATAGAGCGGTAATCTACGAGAGAACAGCGAGAGAGAAAAAAGTTCGAGATGTAAAATTCGTCGTTCCTACGGATAATTGGGGTAACACAGTATGGGAAGTTGCGACATGGAGAAGAGTCGCGATCTTCTCGAACGCGCGGCGGGAGTTGAAAGAGTGTGGGCCTATCGTATTTGGGAACAGGAGTGTATCGAGTGTCTCGAGGTCTTGAGAGAAAGATGTGAGAATAGAGTCGATCCTACGGTTACTGGAACGATAAATTCTTTAATCTCTCGAATAGCGCAGTTGGAGGGTGCGAGATTCACTTTGAGTCGACGTTTTAGTAACTTGGGTGCAGGATACGACGGTTCGAAGGGATTCGAATGGGTGGATATCGAGACGGCTTTCGCGAATCGCGTACGAACGGGTGCTGTGGTAAATATCGAGTACATCGAACTTCGACGGTTTCTTGAGGACGCGAGGGCTACGGTGTGCGAGCGAGTGCGAGTCGATCTTGATATGCACGCGTGTTTAAAGGTCAACACCGTGTTTCACGGGGAGTTCGTCGCGAATGACAAAAGCGTTAAGAGCATTCGCACGAAGAATTGTCAGCTATTCGGTATGTCCGATCTATGAGAATGGTACGACGGGAACGTTATGAATGTTGTTTTGACGTCGTTGGAGGAATTTCAGGAACGTGATAGCGGTTGGGCATTATTTCGAATATTAAATTTAATGATTAATGTAAATAAGTGTAATCTTATGCACGCTGGATGTTGGATGTTCCTCTGAAGATAAAATATAAGAGAGCCGTGATTAATGTACGTTCACACGATAATGCGTGTTTCGCGTGGGCGGTGATGGCCGCTCTATATCCCATTGATATACACGCGGATAGATCGTCATCGTATCCTCATTATTCGTTGGTGCTGAATTTCGATGGTATTGATTTTCCTATGACACTACGAAATATCGCTAGATTCGAACGTCTCAATGATTTGTCTATTAATGTATTTGCTATTCGAGAGAAAACGGGGAGAAACGATATCATGATCGTTCCTTTGTCGGAACGTTTTTTACGGAAAACAAAAAGTCTACGCACATAAATTTGCTCTATCTGTCGAACGAACGGCGTGGCGATCATGTTGGTCATTTCGTATGGATAAAGCACTTGTCTCGACTGTTAACGTCGCAAATAAATAAGCATAAGAAAAAAAAATACATATGCGATCGGTAAGCGTAAGAAAGATTATTCTCGTTGTGAGATAAATTGTGTATTAATTATATATTGTATTTTTCAGATGTTTACATTATTTTTATTCAAATGAGAAATTGGTCGCGCATAGCATCGAGTGCGGAAAAGTGAACGACTGTGCTGTTATTCTTCCGAGCGAGGACGACAAGTTGCTCTCTTTTCACAATCACGACAGAAAGGAGAGGCTACGATTCGTCGTGTATGCAGATCTGGAGTGTGTCTTAGAAAAGGGAAATCAACGATTCAGTGGAAGTCTCGACAATAGATTCGCTTATCAACATCACAAGGCGTTTAGCGTAGGATATTATTTGCATAGCACGTACGACGGAATCGTTTCCGCCTATAGATTTCGCCGAGATGACGACTGTGTCTCGTGGTTCGTCGAAGAGCTGCGCGCTCTCGCGTTTCGCGTGAAGAAGATTCTGTGCGCGAACGTACCGATGTCGGAGCTCACGCCGAACGAGTGGAACGCTTTTCAAAAGGCGACAAATTGTCACGTGTGCGGAAAGAGCTTTGAGTCGTACGATATTCGTGTGCGTGATCACTGTCATCTTACCGGACGATATAGAGAACCCGCGCACGCGAGTTGCAATTTGAACTATCAGAACGCGTTTGTTATTCCTGTTTTTTTTCACAATCTATCCGGTTATGATGCACATTTCATTATTAAGGATGTAGCGAACGCTTTCGAGGGTAGAGTCGATTTGTTATCGTTGATTAAGGAAAATTACATCGCGTTTTCGAAAATCGTCAACGATTCGACGTACGGAAAATGGAAAACTTGTGTTAAGCTACGTTTTGTGGATTCGTTTAAGTTTCTTAATACTAGTTTAGAAAAAGTAGTTTCTAGTAGTATCTAGATCGAGAAAAATTGAGGATCTCGCGATTCGAATTTTCTGATCTAATCGCGGAGGATTTCGAGTTGCTCACGCGCAAGGGCGTATTTCCTTATGAGTATATTGATAGCGTTGATAAACTGTTAGTAACCGAATTACCACCGATCAAAGCTTTTTACAGTTCGTTAACTGGTGAAACTGTGAGTGTTAGTGATTACGAACATGCGCGAAGAATATGGGAACGTTTTCATGTGAAAACTCTCGGCGAATACAGCGATCTATATTTGAAAACGGATGTGCTTCTCTTGGCGGATGTCTTTGAAAATTTTCGAGATACTTGTATGGAAAGTTACAATTTGGATCCAGCGCATTATTTCACATTACCGGGATATACGTGGGACGCTATGTTGAAATATACGAACGTTCGATTCGATCTGCTCACCGATATTGATATGGTGATGTTCGTAGAGCGCGGTATACGCGGCGGTTTAAGCCAATGCTCGAATAGATATGCGCGAGTTAATAATCAATATGAATCATTATATGACTCGTCTCAGCCGTCGTCGTATCTTATGTATTATGATGTGAACAATCTCTACGGCTGGGCCATGTGCGAACCTTTACCATATGCGGAATTTCGGTGGGTCGAGAATGTCGATGGTCTCGATATTATGTCCGTGCCATCTGACTCCGATATTGGTTATATTCTAGAAGTCGATCTCGAATATCCGCGACATCTTCACGACGATCACGCGGATCTTCCGTTTTGCCCGACGCGCGAGAGACCGCCGGGAAATCGAAATGAAAAGCTACTCGCCACGCTCTACGATAAGTCGCGTTACGTGACGTATTATCGCAATCTTCAGCAGTGCGTGCGACACGGTTTACGCGTGACAAAGATCTATCGCGCGTTGCGATTCGCGAAGTCTCCTTGGTTGCGCGCGTACATCGAGCTCAATACGGAACGAAGAACTCGCGCGAGCAACGAGTTCGAGAGAAATCTGTATAAGCTGATGAACAACGCGGTTTTCGGTAAAACAATGGAGAACGTGCGTAATTACGTAGACGTGAGACTCGTGACGCGTTGGGATGGAAGATATGGCGCAGAGGCGCTGATCGCGAAACCGAATTTTCATAGTAGAAGCGTTTTTGACGAGAATCTTATGGCTATCGAGTTACGCAAACTCGAGGTTCAATTTAACAAACCAATCTACGTCGGTATGTGTATTCTAGAAATATCTAAAATGCGATTGTACGATTTTCATTACGATTATATGATACCGCTTTATCGCTCTAAATGCAAAATTATGTATACGGATACCGATAGTTTGATATATTTTTTGGAATGTCAAAATGTTTACGAGAATATGAAGCGAGATATCGCGAGATTTGACACTAGCGATTATTCCGACGACAACGCGTACGATATACCGCGCGTGAATAAGAAGGTTCTTGGTTTGATGAAAGATGAGAACAACGGAGCGATAATGACGGAGTTCATAGGACTCAGGGCGAAGATGTATGCTCTGAAAGTTTTGGGAAAGAGCGATACGAAGAGAATAAAGGGCGTTAAAAGGAATACCGTCGCGAAAACGACAACGTTCGAGGATTTTGCTTGAATGAATCGTTGCAGCAATCGAGACGTCAGGCGTGCATACGCTCGATGTTGCACGAGGTTTACACCGTGTCCGAATTAAAGCTAGTTTTGAATCCTTATGACGACAAGCGATACTTAATACCTGACTCCATTAATACGTTACCATGGGGCCATTATAAAATACCATTATAAGATACCATTATAAGATACCATTATAAGATACCATTATTACATACTAATGAAGTATAAAAAATTGTATCAATATAGAATAAGTAAACTTTGTACTAATATAGAATAAGTGATACTGTACATTCTTTATTTATTACAATACAGCTGTTTTGTGAATCCAAGAGTTATGTGTATTGTTCATTCCTAGCCATTTGACAAAAACTTTATCGTCTTTTCTACGTAATACTTTCTCAACGAGATAGATATCAGGATTGGAAACTCGCAGTAACTCGTAAAACCCTCCGGCTATTGGTTCCTTACGATAGTCTTTTAGCAGATACGTCACAGGATTCGTTGCACCTTAGCGATTCGAAAAATCTCAGTCGTCCAGTTAGGCGTATATCCTTTTTCGAAAATCGTTTTGAACTTGCTGACGCGTACCGGATCGTTCACCTTGAATCTTGCGAGGGTTGCGATCTTCAAGTGACTATACCGTGGAGAGGAGTCTCTTGGCAATGGCTGGAGTTACGTCCGCCGGTCGCATTCCGATCGTTCGATGCGTGCGATTGTTATACTCCGAGATTAAACGCGGTAGAGCATCGAGCCATCTGTACGATCCGTTTAGCGTGAAGAATTTCCACATGTTGTTCTTGAGCGTGCGATTAAATCGCTCCACAACCGCCGCCTTCATCACTGAGTACGTTGAGTAGTGGCGTATATCGTATCTGTCAGTAATCGCTTTTACGGAGGCGTTGTAGAACTCCTTGCCCTTGTCCGTTTGTAGATTTCGCGGATGTCGAGCGTCGTCGCGAAATATTTTAGATAACGCCGCGGCTACCTCGTTTCCGCTCTTGCTCTTTAGCGGCACAGCCCACGCGTATTTGCTCAACACATCGATAACCGTCATCACGTAATTATAGCCTTTGTTTTGTCGCGCGTACGGACGCATCTCAACGACATCGGCCTGCCACAGGTCGTCGTAATCGCGCACTATGACTCGACGACGCGGAAAATTTTTTCGCGCGGGTTGTGAAGTTCCTCGACGAGTCTCCTCTTCTCGATGCTCATCGTTGATTTTTACGAGGAGGCGCGATTCGCGTTGGTTTTATTCGTGCGTGTTCGCTCCTGTTCCTCGTTCCAAACGTTAATCGTGTGTTTCATGATATTCGTTTTTAGTGTGATTAGTAATTCGTTTATTGTTTCTCTAGTCACTATTTTATCTACATTCAACGAGGCCAGCGTCCTGTCCAGTGTCTCTCTCGTTATCGCATTATTCGTTAGCTCTCTCGTGATTCTCGTCAGATCTGTCACGCTACGCGCGAGATTCTCCACGTTCGTCGATATTTTCTCGCGGCTCGTCGACGATGCGTCGAGCTCGTTTCGCACGGATTTTTCTAGATTATGCAGTGATTCCTCTATGATCTGTGTTCGTTTCTCCTGAGCGTCGCTGATCGTCTCGACGGCCTTTCGAATCTCGCTCGAGTCTCTAGTTCGCACTTTGTCTTGTTTTTCCTCCATTCGTCCTAATTTACGTTGAAACATGAGCAGATCTTTAAGTCGTTGATTGTTCTGTTTATCGAGTACTTGTTTCGTTTCTCTTATTCGTTTATCGAGATCGACGAACAAAGCTTCCCTCCTTTCCTCGATCTGTCGCAGTGATTCCTCTAGATTTCGCGTTCGTTTCTCCTGAGTGTCACGGAGCGTCTCAATGACTCCTCGGATCTCGCTCAGATCTCTCTCTCGCGATTCGTCCCGTTTTTCGAGCTCCTGTTCCACTGTGTCTCTCATCTTCTCTATTCGTTTGTCGTGATCGACGAGCGAGGCTTCGCTCTTCTTCTCGAGATGCCGCAGAATGTCCACCTCGGTTTTTACGTCGTAATACTGCAAGAGAATATTTCGAATTCGCTTGTTCATATCTTCTAGCTGTTTTCGTAGTTCGTTCGTTAGAACTTTCGATTCCTCGCTCCTTACGCGAAGCGCTTCGTCGACATAACCTTTGGTTGTCGCGTCGGTATCATCGATCGGTGTAGCCAAATGGCGTATCTTACGTCTGTTGACGTCGTAGTCGTTCGGATTAAGGCAGAGCGCGCTGCGACGCACGTACGCCCGCAGGGATGCGATCGTCAAACGATCGTCAATGCCGCGTTGCTTCTCCAGAGATTTCCCGAATTTATTCACGGACATCATGCCCTTGCGGGTAACGAATCTACCGCGCGTAGATAATCTGCTCGTAATTTCGGCGATCTGCATATCGTATTTGAGAAACAATCTAACTACGCGCGTCATAGATTCCTCCAATTCACCGATCGATCTAACCGTGCTCTCGTTCATCTTCGACAATAAAGTTCGAGTGCTTGTCGAGAATTCGCTCGTCTCGGAGATTTTCGCTTCCGCGTCTCGAAACGCGCTGTCCACGTAACTTTTACTCGCGGCGTCGGTATCGGTTAGAGGCATCGAGTAATCGAAGACGATCGACTAGTTCGTTGGGATCGTCCCAATGGACGTACTCGATTCCTTTGTTTCTCACCCGCATAGCGGATGGAATAGAGTCGATCCCTTTTTTTCTCACTTTACTAATACCAGCACCACTTTTATCCTTATCGAGCAATAGTGGCGCGATATGTTTGTACTTGAAACCTTTGTTTCCTAGAATAGGCATAAGCGCATTGTGGTCACGTCGATGGGCGTTTGTAATTAACAGTATACTCTTGTACGTTTGCTTGTCGTTCTCCGTGTACACAGCGTTGTCGGGAAGTCTCTTGAAGATCAACTCGTACAAACCCGGGGTATTCGGATATCGCGTGTCGCCGACGATCACGCTGTCGTCGGCGGTCACGTCGAATCGCCTATCGCCAAGCATCGAGCCATCTAAATCGAAGTACACTCCGTAAACGTGATCGATCTCGCTCTGTTTGTCCCCGCTTAGAAGCGCGCCCATATATTTGCGACCTAATGGTCCCCATTGCGCGTTCGATATTGATTCTTCCAATTCGTTTCTAGTCGCGGGACTCACCGTCGCGATCAAGGGCGATCTCGTCGAGAGCTTCTCGTCGATCTAGACGATGGCTCATCGTCGTCATCGGTTTCGCGTTTTCTCTTAGCACCGACGAACGCGATCGGGTCGATTCCCTCGTCTCGCGTAATATTTTCGGCAATTCGTTTCAACGGCTGAACGATCGGCTTGAGTCGTCTCTCCAGTGCGATCTCCTCTTCTATCTCACCGGTCTTTAACTCTCTGTACTTTTTACGTATAGAGTTCTGAGTCTTCGCGATCTCTCGCGCCGTTTTTTCCAACCGAGCGACATTCGTACCAGCCGCAGTGTCAACGTCCATTCTCGTAGCACAACTGATCGCTTTACATCACGGCGAAATCGTTAAATCCTCGTCTGTATCTACCATTTCTTAACGCGCTGTCTTTATCGATGACTACGAAACCATATTTGCGTTTCCAACACGCGCGACATAAAGCGTAAAAATTCTCATACGACATATCCGTGTTTACATGCTCGTTGTAAACGTGCTTTAGATTAGTGCCATCCTGTTTAAACAGAATCAAGAGATTCGCGTTGTCGCGTATCAGGTGTTTTGGAATTTTAGCATATGTCTGACAAAGATAGAAACAATCGATGTTCGAGTGTCGACCCATGGCAAAATATTCCCTGATCGCGTTCTGCTTGTCAGGTCACGTCGTCGAACACGAATATCGAATCGGGAAGCGCTTCGCTCGGTGGCACGACGTCGCTATTGTTTGAGAACGCGTGATAACCGATCTCGTCCATCGACTCGAGCAGTTCCGCCAGATATCGATATTTTGGTTGTTGCAGAGATTTCGAGTAGACGTACACATTCTCAAAGCGTACGCCATGTCGGACTTTCGAGCATGCTTATCAACACGTTCGTTTTATCGCAATTGGAGGGGCCGCAAATGATGCAACGTATCGTGTTCGGTAGTAGAGGGCCGTGTCTGCACGCCCTCCCGACCGCGTCGCCCGAGATTCGTCGAGCCTTACGCTGGGTGAAAATAGAAACTCACACTTACAATCCATATGCTAACACTACATTCGAATACAGCGACGGAATACCTATTCAGCAACAGGATCTATATACGTGTTGCCGTGTGAAAGTTTTCTATACATCGAGGGAAAATTCGCGACGAGAGAGACCGCGAAGGAAGGCACGGCGAAGGAAGGCACGGCAAAAGAAGTTACGAGAACAAAGCTAGTCAATAATTGCGTCGCGTTTATGTTCGACGAGATTCGATACGAGCTTAATGGCGTGGAGATCGATAAGAGCAAACGTCGGCATAACGACCTTGATGAAAAACTATGCATCGTTAAGCTACGAGAGAGATAGAGTTTTACAGAACACCGGATGGGAAATACCGCCTATAGTATTGGATGATTTTAACTTTTGTGTGCCTCTCAACATACTCCTTGGTTTCTGCGAGGATTACAAACGCATAGTGATAAACGCGCGACACGAACTCATTCTGATACGCGCTCGCAACGATAACAATTGCGTCGTAGCGTATTCAGATCAGAGACCGAAGATCACCTTGTTAAGAATACAGTGGCGAATGCCACACGTGATACTTAATGACGTTAACAAACTATCGCTTCTGCGAACATTGGACAGTGGACGATATCTGAGCATGGGCTTTCGTTCATGGGATCTATACGAATTTCCGTTGTTGCAAAGTACAACCAAGCATTCCTGGGCGGTAAAAGCGGCAACGCAATTGGAGAAACCGCGATACGTGATCTTTGCGCTACAGACCGGAAAAAAAAATGTACCGTCAGAAGACATTTCTAAATTCGACAATTGTAAGCTGATTAATGTAAAACTCTATTTGAATTCCGAGTTCTATCCCTACAACGATATGAATCTAGATTTCGAGCGAAACAAGTTCGCAGTACTGTACGATATGTATCTAAAATTTCGAAAGACGTATTACGGATGTGAGACTTGCGAACCATTTATGTCTGTCACTAGATTTCTGCAATACGGTCCGCTAGTGGTCATCGATTGCTCCCATCAGAACGAATCGATCAAGAGCGCCACCGTCGACGTTCGCGTAGAATTCGAATGCAAAGAAAACGTTCCGGCTAACACAACGGCTTATTGTCTCATCATTCATGATAGAGTTGTAGAGTATAACCCACTGACGAACGCCGTACATAAACTCACGTAATCACGGTTTTCCTACGAGAGCGATGCCAAACATACCGATCTTCGTCGATCTGCAAGGTTTTACCGTTCGAGAAAAATTTACGGTTAAAGAGGTGGCAATATTAAAAAATGGAAAAGAACTGACCCATCGAATATTTCGAGAAGCGATACCTTGGAATCTTCTTACAAAAACGGAAAAATTTAAAGCATGTTGGATAACCTCCAATCATCACGGCTTGCAGTGGAGCGACGGCGACATCGCATACAGACTCTCGAAAAACGTGATTCGAAACAGCGTGTGCAATCAATCACGAGATGCACCTAAACGAGTACGTCAAAGGCTTGGAGAAAAAGAAATGGTTAGAGGAAATTCTCGGCTGCGACATTATCGCGGATCACAACGTGATCGTCGAGCTTATTGACGCGGATTTCGAAGATATAGGGCGCCTAAGCACTCTGAACGACGTTCGAGCATTTCACTGCGAGCGTCACACGAAGCATTGCGCAATGGAGAACGTGTGCAAATTGTACAACTGGTGGTCAACACGACGGGAATGTATCACCGAATTGTAATATCACATTAACGACTTATATCATATGTCAAATTAGTTTTTTAATTATTATATTAGATTCAGTGCTTATATTATAATTAGATTCAGTGCTTATATTATAATTAGATTCATTGCTTATACTATAATCGAATTGAAATTAGTTTGTAATCATTATATTAGATTCAATGCTTATATATTATAATTAGATTCATTGCTTATACTATAATCGAATTGTTTTATCGCTCGCTATACTTATATACATGCTTGAGAAAATACACAAAACCTTGTTTATGATATATCTCACTTTTATTTCATCTCAATCTTACATCCCAAAGTACAGAGCAACGAGTTCGCAATCGATAATGTCGTTACGATCGTAGGCATCGCTATCGCGTATAACTTTCGAGATATTTTCCTTATCCTTAGCGGTTAACGCAATATCCTTGAAACGTGTCAATTTCGCATTAATTTTTCCTAATATCTTGGTCAACGAGATAACGAGTCGATTGATGCAATGCTCGAGCTCGAACATATTTTTCACTGTTTCCCTCGACATGGCCAGGCGAGCCACGGATGTTTCCAGGCGTAATATCGTCAAGTTGTTGATTTTTCCAAAACGCACGGTCATATTTCCAATATCCAACGGGGCTGGAAAGGACGGTTCTCCGTTGATACTTTGCAGATACTTCAAGAGAACGTCTCGTTGCTCGACAAGCTGCTTCTATGTATCGGGCAACATCAAGATCTCCTTGCCATGACTATCTCCCAGAATAATATTCACGCGCGAGGAGCGCTCAAGAGTAACACATACATTAAGAAATTTGTATCCCGTCTTAGTCAAGGAATATTTTCGTTCTAGAATTCTAACTGAATTATTCGTATAACCGGCGTTACTATGACTCGACGCGATCGATCTGTCATCATCGAGCGTCCTCTTTCTCCTTTTCGTGTCATCGCTCTCGTCGACTCGGCACGTCTCAGAATCCTGCGAGCGCTCGATGTCGTACATCTTTACGATCGAAGAGATCGCGCAATACTGTTCGTAAACGTTTCGTATTCTTAGCTCTATACACTATGCGAAAACTTCCGTGCCTCTTCCTCCTCCCTCTCCTCTTCTAAATCGTCCTCGCTCGAAAACACGTTCCTCATCTGAGCGAGTCTTTTCAAAAGAGCGCGCAATTGCTCTAACAATCCGTCCTTTGGACACACGATACCAAAAATCTCCGAATCAAATTTACCGGCCATAGTTACACTTCTAGTAAATTCGTTATATTTAAAAAACTGTCGTTTAACAAAAAAGTACAGATTACCGTCGATGTATCGAACGGCGGATGTTACAGCAGGTGGAATCCCAGGAAATATCGCGTGCAACGAATTATGCCTGACGGCTATCATCGAGCAATCGTCGATCTCGGCCACGATCTCGTCGTTGTAGATCGCAAACGTTCGTCTCGCGTTAGTATTAATCACAGCATTAATTTTCGCATTAGGAGAAAGATTCATATCTTTCAATTTCCTCGGCCAACTCGGTACTAGCTCAAAACTCGGATATTCTATCATATAAACCGTATTGTCAACAAACAATACGAGTTGGCCCGAAGATCGTCGATAAGCACCCGCCAAACGCGTAAAATTATCGGGAAGAAAACGCAGATAGTCCGTCAGTAACAACGACCTACCGTAAGATTTTCCGTTTAGATCGATCGACCATAAGTAATGTCGATACGCCACATACATTCTATTTTCTAATACCAACACCGTATCGACGCGTCGCAACGCGCACAGATCCGCGGAATTCCCTGTATCGCGCGTCGCAATCGTGGTCGTCGCTATAGTCGTCGTAACTGGTCCCGCAATTTCACTCTTATTTCTTAAACCGTATAAATTCTGAATGGCGAGAACATCCGCCTCGCTCAATCGCACGGAAAAGGTCTTAGAGGGAACAAAAGCGTTATCGCATCTTTTAAAGGACTGTGATGTAATCCTAATGCGTGACCGATCTCGTGCGTCAACGTATGCAACAGATGAATCGTATCGTCAGGATTAACAGTTAACTCGATGTGCCACTTCTCCGCGCTATCCACGTGCACCTCTGACACTTCTGACGATGGTAAAAAAGCGTGAGCTAACACGTTTCCTGGTCCGTCCAACAACGACGGACATATTCGACTACCTTGATGCCGAGGATCTACAAACGTGTGAAAACCTTTCCGAAATGATATCACGATCTCGGGATTCGTTGAATTGCGCTCGAACGTCAGCGATGAATTCGCAGCCCACATTTCGAACGCGACTTCGGTGACTCGTAGAACGCTCTCGCTCGCCAGATGAAAGTTCCAAGTGAGATGCGTCTTCGCCCATTTCCTCGGAGAATCGTCCAAGTCATGTAATATATCTTTGACACCGCATCGCGGTTTACGCATGTGTTCCAATGTAGCTTCATTAAGAACACCATCACCAGGTATACGATAATACTCCTGAAAAAGCGCAATCGCGTGTCTCAGAGCCAACGTCGCGTTATCTGATATCGTTTGTGTCGTTATCACCATTCAGATATCCGTAGGTTTGCAAAAACCGAATCGCCTCTTCGTCGCTGTTAGCAACGGAATCGCTGTTGGCAATGGAGTCGCGAATCGCCGCGATAACGGCTATCGCGCACGCGATCACGGCGATTCCACGAGAAGGCGTCATCGCGCGAAACAAAAGTCAAATCGACACTGCGCGTCGCCGACCAAAATACGCACGAATACGTTCGATCGATGTTGCCATCGGTCGCGAGAGGGCGAGGACGACGCGATGAATCGATCCGAGTCACGAATCAGAAATTAAAATCGCTTTAATTTCTATTCTATCGCGTGAGATTATTCTCATCGAACGAATCCAAATATAAGTAGCGCGATTACACACCAACGAATGACGATCTCGCTAAAGATCCCATACGCAATATCAGTCATAATACAAAATAGAGAACAAAAGTACACAATAGAGAACAAAAATAAAAACATGACAACGATAAAATAGCAATAGAATAAAAACGAAGAAATAAACAATAGACTGACTAATCTTCTATCGCCGTTGCGGTTAGACTTCCCGTAGTCACGCGTAGCGAGCGCGAAAAATGACGCATCGCACAACATTCACATTTCCAATAAAAATATTATCTTCTTATTAATACTCCTACGATAATTTTCATATTTACGCACACTTTTACACATAGATTCGTGTACATATTTTTACACATATATTCGTGTATATTCTTATATTCGTGTATATTCTTATATATTCGTGTATATATTTTTATACATGTATTCTTATACATATATTCAATTAGTATACATATTAATACCACATATTTTTTTTACATAGAAATATTAGTACATTTTTTTTTTACATATACTCGCGCTCTTCGCCACAAATCAATACCCCCCTGACGATAATTTGCGCGAACGTCATAACGATACATTCTACTCGCTGTCGCACTCGACGCTTCTCGCCTCCCCGCGCACTCCGGGTACTTTCCTCAGATCATCGGCGACTCGATCTATCAACTGTCGCATCAACTGCTTCTTCCGATCCGACACGGAGTTCAAAAATTGAACTCTCAATTTCGCATACTTCCACCAGTTGCATTTCTTTTTCTTAACTATATCCTTGACATTGTACACGTACATTCGAACCAATTCGCAATCGATCCCTTTCTCGCCCGGAGATCTCGCCTCGAGCTGTCGTCCACCCTGCAACTTCGTCACATACTGAACGAATCGATCAGCCTCCACCTTATCTCCAGATAGAGACGCAAACAATGCGTCTAAACTACTGCCACAACTCTCATCATTCCCTCTCGTGGTATTCAAACGCGCAAGATATTTCTCGTACTCGTTGTCGAGATCCCCTTTCGTCGTTTTCAAACGCGCCAGATATTCCCAGTAATCTTTTATCCAATTCGAAGAAGCCTCCTTCGTTATCTCAATCTCCATAAGCGACGCACGCTCGTCCGGCGTCGCGGAACTCTCGACCAAGCGAACCATACTGTCCCCAGAGCAGTACGAGTTCCACGGACCCTTTCGACTCCAGATATCAGTAACGATACATATAGCATTCCTCATACGCTCAGCCTCGCGTATACACGCGATCGGCTTCGTTCCTCGATGAATCGCCAGATGTTTAGACAAAAACGCCATCATTAGCCGCAAATTACACGACGTCGAATGCATAGACGTCCACATCGCGCGCATCAACTCGAGCGAGTCGATCGCATCGCTCTCGACCTCCACCGATGTCTCGTCCTCCTTTTCCCGCTCGATCGTAGGCCGTTTCTCACGCCCCATCGTCATCGCGTGTTTCTCCTGTTCCACTATCTCGCGTTCCATCTCTCTCGAAAACTCGAGCGAATCTTCTAAGAGCGATATTATCTCCGGATCCTTCAATTGACTCTCCAAAACATTAAACTGACTCTCCGAAACATTAGATTGACTCTCCATCTCGCAAACTACTAACAATATATCGTCGACACTCCTAGTTAAATACTCTCTAAAGTGACGTAAAAAAACACGTCAAATCACAAACAGGACGCGCTAAGCCCCCGCGGAAAACGCTCGGACGCGAGACGCGCCTAATCGCGACGTGCGAGACACGTCTAATCGCGACGTTATGGAAAACAGACACGCCTAGGGCGACGCGACAAACCGCAACATCCTGTCAACAACGCGAGTTGCCTCGACGGCGCGACTAATCGCGACGTTCGCGCCCAAGGCTACGCGAAAAGCGCTAGACCGCGCGGAAAACGCTAGGGCGGCGTCGAGAACGCGCCCAAGGCTACGCGAAAAGCGCTAGACCGCGCGGAAAAAAAAATGCTAGGGCGGCGTAACGCACCCAAGGCTACGCGAGCCCGAAAAAAACACACTAAGACGGCATCGATGACGCGCCCGGGGTTACCTAGCGGGAAAAACGCTGGGATGCGCCCGAAAAAAAAACAAATGCTAGCGCGGCGTCGAGAACGCGCCCCGAAAAAAACGCTAGAAAAAACGCTAGAAAAAACGCTAGAAACAAACGCTAGAAAAAAAACGCTAGGGCGGCGTCGAGAACGGGAAACCGACCCAGGGAAACCCCGCGATCGCCTTACCGACAAACCTGTCTCGACGACCGCCAGAGGGATCCACCTTCTCTCCTCGGATACGAACCCTCTGAAGAAAGAAAATCATCTTACCGACTAAAAGGGGGTCCGAGGCCCCCTTAGGATTCTACGATTCCCCTCTCTCCCCGAACCCCCCCATGCCCCTGGGGGGCCTCGGCTCTTCTTTGTTATCCTACTTCTATGACGTCATTGATTTTGATGCACTTTCTGTTGCGACTGCTGGAATTAGCGAGGTAAAGCAGCCAGAGCACAAAGATGGCTGCTTCTGAGACTGAAATAACCTTGATTGAGGCTGAAGAAAATAAAGCGTATAATATGAAATAATATAATATAATAAAATTATTATATTATATAATATTATGAAATTATTTATTATTATTATTATTATTATTATTATTATTATTAATATTATTAATTTTTTTATTATTATTAATTATATATATATATAATATTTAATATATATAATAAAATTATATTTTTTTTAATATTACATATATCAACCATTATTTCAGTTGGAGTTTCAGAAAACATACTGCAATTGTATTTCGCTTTATAATCTTGAAACAGTTAATCCCCTTACACAATGCGAGGGAATAGTGATAGGAACAGCGATAAGAATAATATAAGCGATCATCTCGCATTGTACAATGTGTGAAAGAAATAAAAGCTAACCAATCACATCGCGTATGAAGAGTCTATTCTTTCGTCTGCTTCTGGTAAACGTAACCTAAAAATGTCAAAAGGACAAAGTTTACTAAATGATTTACAATATTATATTAAAATCGTTTTATTTTCGACTAACTTTTTCAGCAGGTTTTTGTCGACAAATTTTGAGTCGATAAGTTTCATAATATTTGAACTGGAATATTACAGAAAAATTTCTGAAACATTCATATCCATTATTCTACATATTATATTTTCACGCAAATTATGTTTAGGTAAGATGGAAGATGATTTGATATATTATATATACAATGCAAATAGCTGTACTAACATTATTGCCATCAAATATCTTGTGTATCGGACAATCCATTGAAAGTTATTGCAATAAGAATGTTCCATTTTTTGTTAATCCAACAAGCTTTGAAACTATCCCCTATATAGTCCGTAAAAAGGTTATGGCTGCGCTCTAATATTCACTACCAGGACGCAGTCTATAATCTGAACAGAAAAATCCGAATGCTGTGATTAGTAGGCTATAAGGCAATAGACATAGAATTCCAACTCGTCGGAAATTTTATCGCTATTGCTTATTCCATGTTCCAATTTGCATTGCCATATGCATTTCTGTATGTTGGATTCTTCTGTTCCTATCGCTATGCTTATTGTGTTATTTCTATCGCTATCGCTATTCTCTCGCATTGTGTAAGGGGCTTTAGAAAGCGCACGAAACTAAAACAGAACGATAGCCGCAGTACACTTCCATATGTCATAACATAAGCACTCGGAGTGAATAAAGGAACGCACCTTATCAGAGGGTGGTCCACTTGGTGCTACAAATGCTTCGAAATATTTTTTGATTAGTCATTTCAAAATTCTTTGTTTTGATTGGGTAATCAAATGCTTCGAAGCTTTTGTAGCGCTAAATGGACCGTAGCCAGAGACTGACCACGGGATCGATCATGTAACTTTTCCCCTAGGGCGGAAACATGAAAAGTTTCATGTGAACTTACGATCATGTACAATTTTGCGAGATTATGTAACTCTCTCAAATGTGAAAATGTCAAATTTTTCACGTGAACTTTTTCGCCATGTACTTGATGGCAGAAATCTAGGGAATTAATAAATATGCTTCGGAATTAGAGACGATTAGGCCTGCTTTAGGATTAAGTGTACGTATACATATACAATTGGTTATTAAAAGATGTATATAATACTAATGTATATAATACCAATAAAATAATTTTCATTAGTGTCGGTCCACAATAAGTGATTTAAGCTTTAAGAAGTAAGAAATTGACCAATCATAATCGAATATAAATAAAAAAGTTGACTATGATTGATCAATTTCTTACGGCTTAAAGATTAAATACCTGTTGTGGACCGAGACTTAGCTATAAAACCTATGAAACTATGTTTCATGATTTCACTTTCCATCCAATATACATCCTATATACATAATCGCTGTATGTGAAAAGTTTCACGTGAAATGTCAAGGTGTGAAAAATGAAAAGTAAAAAGTGAAAAATGAAATGTGAAAAATTTCACGTAAAGTTACATGATTGACTCCTACTCTGATCCGCCATGTTTTGGCTAAATCTTACGAAAGAAAGAAATAAATAC
The DNA here is from genome assembly GCF_055798465.1 of Pogonomyrmex barbatus. Lineage (NCBI taxonomy): Eukaryota > Metazoa > Arthropoda > Insecta > Hymenoptera > Formicidae > Pogonomyrmex > Pogonomyrmex barbatus. The sequence continues at coordinate 1,012,896 of NW_028297118.1, read as the reverse complement.
ACCATCTTACTCTAAATAATATGTTTTGGTAGCGATATTTTTTATTTTGCATGTGCATTGATTTAAGTGTACTGTGCATATGTATTAAACACATGGAAAGCGCGATAATAAATTATTAAATAATAGATACTCAAATTGCAAAATATAGTCATAAATTAATTGTGATAAATCAATATAAAAAATGTTCAGATGTTCAGCACTATTTTCTAATAATTCTTCAAAAAAAGGTTATGTCATGAAAGTTTTTCCGAGAGATTCGAAACGTCGAGCTTTATGATTGCAAAATATTGGTCGTAAAAATTGGGCCAACCAACAAATAATTCCTTTCTCTGTGAGGTAAAACTTTATATAATAACATGACTATGATTTACTTGCTAAATGCTTCAAAGCATTCTTTTTTTATTAAAAGGAAGAAGAAGAAAAATACTTCAAAACATTTATAGTGTTTAGCGGACCGCAGCCTGCGATTGAACGATAAAAATTGTTTTTATTCTAAATACACTTTAATCCAGAAATGTGGGAACAAAGAAAAGCTAATAAGCCAAAATTAAAACCAAATGCTGTACTGACAATATTTGGATTTTTTATAAAAAAGAAATTAGTAGAAAATGAAAAAGCCATACAAATGAAGACACAAAAAGCAAGTAACAATGAAGCAAACAATATTACACACAATTATAAAAATAATCAATTAATTGATAATATTTTTTATAAAGAATGCCAAGTTAGTATTAAAAATATTTAAAATCAATTATGTAATGGCCATTGTTCTCTACATTAATAAGGTTTAGCCATAATTGATTAATAAAGTTGTTTTCTTTGAGAAATAAACGTCTGAGTTTCATATAAAAGTTATATCAGAACTTTTGCACTAATCTAATATATTTTTATTAATAAAAAAAAGAGCATAAAAGCGAAAATCAGTATGTGTCAAAAACTTTCGTATATAATTCGTGAAAATAAATAAATTTAATATAAGAATCTAATAAACAACATTAATAAACGAATTTAATAAACAAACGTCGTTTCGACCTTATATTAGGTCATCCTCAGTGTGATAAAAATTAAAATTGGTTGAAAAACAAGATTTAAAAACAAGATTTAATAATAATCCTAACGATACTCATAAAAAAAAAAAGTAAAAGCTTCGCACATTAATTATCTAAGTATATTCCATAAGATGAAAGTGATATAAAGCGATGTTAAGAAACATGGTTATATGTTAAAATTGTATAAAGACAAAAGTTACGCAGCATATGGCGGAGTCATCAAGAGTCGGAAACACATTTTTGCCTCGCGGTCCGATAAATTTTTCGTTGAGATTGATATTGCGTCGGAGCATTTATGTGAGTGTATCGTGGCGAATCTCCAAGTAAAGATACCATGCTTGAACACCATGCAACGTCACAATTAAAAAATCGAAAGTTGGTTCTAAATAGTAAAATCCAAAAAGAGGAAAAAAGTAATCAAACTTGACCAACATCAAAAAGTAATCGAACGAATGGCAATAATGTATTAAAACAGAATGTGATAATAAAGATGACTAGAAGTAAGCCAAGCAAAATAAAATATCTTGGAGACAGCCAGTGGCACAAGTTGAATAATCGGAAATTACAATATGATATAACATAACAATCAATAAATGATAAAATACTGAAAGTCTGTGTAGGAATAAGACCAAGACCGACCTTGTACAAAATAAAAATTGAGCATGATAAGGAGGGGATGTAATGTTAGGAGGGAGGGGGTTTGTGGGGGGAGGATAGTAAATTGAGGATAGGGAAGTAACAATTAAAAGATCCATGTCACTTTGTTTATTTAGGCCATGAAATTGTTTTTTAATAAATCATTTCCGAAACTATTTTTTTGTTCCAGGACGGTTCTTTGTCCAAAATTTTAATATTATTCCAATTAAACTCGTGACGCGATTCTCTTCTATGCTATTGAAATGACTGAAGGAGAACTTGCCTTGTTGCCTTTGTTAATATCTCGAAAATGCTCATTCATTCTTGTTTTAAGTAGTCTTTTTGTCTGGCCAACATAAGTCGCATCACAATCTTTGCAACTAATTTCATATACCACTTTCAGGCATGCCATCGGATCTAGTGTGTCTTTGCTTAGTTTTGATAAATGTGCTGAGGGAGTTAGTTATTGAATAAGCTAGTTGAAGAGCTAGATGAATCTATTGGCTATAGTTGAAAATTTCTCAGATACGTTTTTGACGTAAAGAATTGAGAAGAATGGTTTGCGAGGAGTGTAATTTTCGGAACTATCAATGGTATCCATCGGAATCAACGTTTGAACTCTGCAATTTTCTATGTGATAAATGTTTAATTCGATTATTAATTGTTGTGAAAATAAATTGCAAAGGGTAAGAGTTGTTCAGAAGAATATTAATCGAATTTACTAGATTCTTGGTGTGGAATTCAGGAAAGAAAAACTGTTCTATCAACCATTCCAAAAACAACACCTCTTTTGTGAGCTAGAAAGAAATAAGAAGGGAGGGTGTGCGTCACGGGGCCCGACCACGAATCAATCGTGAAAATTGTAATTATTTTGCAAAAAAATATCACCTCAGCCAGAAATCGAACCTGGATCTCCTGCTTACCGGGCAGGCATCTTATCCTTTCGACTACCGAGGCATGTGATGATATTTATCGCAAATAACGTATTTAGAATAACACGTCAACAATACAATGATACATATATATATATATATATATATATATATATATATTACAATATACATATATACATGTATTCTTTCGAATCCCCACGACCGGTACTCCAGAGAGATGATGGTCCTATTCTCTCGATGGATGCAGGTCGGACTGCAGCGGCGACACCCTCCAACGCCATTGGCAAATATACAAATAATCCTCCTGGAGCACGACAGGAGAGATTGCATCAAACATGGCTCGAGCCCCCGGTCGCCAGTCCCGTCGCCTTAGGTCGTAATTTCGCGCCTGCTGTTGGAAGGCTCGCGCTAGGTTGATGCGGACGAGCTCATACGCGTCTTCGAGTCTTTGACGTAAGGTGTCGGGTTTGTTGGGGCCGACGGTGGCTTCGTTTGTTCGGACAACCGAGCATGGTTCCCGACCGAGATTTAAGTAGGCCGGCGAGTACCCGGTGGCGTCATTTGATGCAGTGTTGAACGCGAACTGCAGTTCGGGCAACGTTTCATCTCACGTTTTCTGATTGCGCCCCACATACTGCGCGATCATGGTTTTTATGGTCCGGTTTACCCGTTCGGTCGGGTTGCAATGGGGGACGTAAGCGAGGGTGAAACGATGCTTTATCCCGAAGGCGCTGAGGAGTCGTTCGACTTCCTTCGCCTTGAATTGAGTGCCGTTATCGTTTAATATCTCGGTCGGGCAGCCAGTACCGAACGCTGGTCGGTGATTTCCAGCAGAAAAAACTGCCATATACTGAGCAATGAGGTCAGGGCTGGTCTCCAGAGCTCGGAAGGCGTCGCAGTGCAGCTCGTAATCAGAAAACTGGTTGGAGGCGACTGAGGCGAAGAGCGATGCCAAATGCCGCTCTTATATAGCTCCGCTGCAGCGTTTCAGACACGAGAATTTGATTTGTCGATTCGCCATCTAGTAGCAGTCGCGCGAACCATGCTGCGCGGGACTGCGACGGTGTGTTGGTGGTGCGGTCGCGAGCAGTGACCGCCACACATGTATTTTCTCGAATCCCCACGACTGGTACTCTGGATGGTGAGAGTGAAATTTAAGGTATCTACCTGAATTGGTTGGTTTTTTTGTACAAGTCGAAAATAATCCTTCCCTCTTTAATTATTAGCAAGGTATCAAGGAAGCTGATATGGCTGATCATTCCCGATCTCCATAGTGAATTGTAATCTGTCATGATACGAATTGAAATTGTGTAAAATATTCTTAAGATGGTTAGGAGGAGAGGCTAATAGAATGTCGTATCTGACGTAGAACGGGAGATCTATCAATATAGGAATTTTGGCAATAGCAGCCTCCTCAAGATCCTGCATTACAATATCCGCGATCACAGGTGATAAAGATGAGTCTTACATGGTTCCTACCAAAAATCTATTTGTAAAACGAATTGTTGAATGTAAAAAAAAGTTGAATCTAAAATAAGGGAGATCGCACGAAGAAATTCATTTTGAGAGATATTGGTATGATTAGATATGTAAGTGTTTTTGTAAAAAGGAAGATATCTCATTAGTGTTTATTTCATTATTCATTTTGTTTAATTTCTTTGTTAATTCTGTCAGGTTTGTCGGGTCTTGTACAACTTTTAATTTTTTTGCCTTGTTTGCTTTGTTTGCCTTGAGGATTTCGCTCAGTATTGTAATGTTATAAGCTGATAGATAAATTTTTATTTCTTTTCCATGTTTAGTAATTTTTTATTTTATTATCGCGTCCGCTGTAATTATTTTACAATTATTTGATAATGTTATTTTTCCTGTATTTGTGATAATTTTTCGCATTTCTTTATTATTTTTACATGAGATTGTAATAGTTTGTTTCGCTAGTGTAGAATGTAAGGGAGTGTGAATTACTTAAGGCTATTCATATGCTATTTTTTATTGATATATATATTTAATTTTATAATTTTTATAGCAGTTATCGGTTTCTATATATATATATATATATATATATATATATATATATATGTGTACTATGCGAAATAGATATATATATATATATATAAAATATATATATATATATATATATATCTATTTCGCATAGTGAGTCGGTCTTGACATTGCTAATCGGGAAAATTTGTTCACATAAATAGTTTGCATTTACTTCTTTACATTATCTTAACTTTTCGTGAGTCAGTCTTGCGTACGTGTGTCTATCAGTATGTTGTACCCCGGATGGGCTACAACGTTAATTTTTAGGGATAGTCGGGTTCGTTAAGCCTAAGGAGTTGGGACTCCGAGCAGGAGCAAACGAATGGAAGGAATTCTTGAAATCACTAACACACTTTCTTTATGATACTTGATTTATTTAACAACTGCACAATTTCTTGGATTTAGTATTGCTTATTTTATTTCTTTCACACACGGTTAAACATCGGCGGTCGCGTATCGCATTACTCTGGTGGCCGTCGATCGAATATGTCACCTGAGACGCTGATAGTACGGCTCGCGTGAACTTCGCTGTGCTCTTGTAATATCTTGCGCGATGTTTATAATAATGATTCCGAACGACACGTTATGCTTGATTCTTGACTCTTGACTCTCCCGATTCCGCCTTGTGTAACCGGTTATATAGTCTGATCGATGCCCAATCAGCATTCTGATCGATTGCGTCGATCGGTTGCGTGATATTGATTAATCAATATTACGCTCGGTTTGATCATCAAATTTAGGCATTTGCTGATCAGCTTTTTCGCAATGTTCTCGCGATGCATTTCTGCGGTCTTTCGAAAGACTGGTCGCAATTTCGGCGGTCACACATTTGTGTCATCTTTCGAAAGACTTTTCGAGATTCATGCGACCTAATTTTGTTGCCATGCGGACTACTTTTTGGTTATTATTTTATTATTGGTTGTAGACCTGACAACAAGTATCTAAGATGTTCAGTGGGTTGATTTCTATTAATGCACATTTGAGACATTTTGCTTGTGTGGTACCGGTATTATGTTTAGTATTTCGTATATTGGAAGTGAAATTAGCGGGAAATGTAGGATTCTATAAATGTGTGTTTTGTCACAGTGCGCGCTCATCGTCGTTAGTTTTTCCATCGTAGTCCAATCCTCTTCCCCTATTTTAAATGGGAAATATAATTCTTGAGGTATTTGTGTTGTTACTTCCTTAAGGTTTTCTATTATCTCTTCTAGTGGTATTAGTCGCAGGTGTAGTATTCCACTTTTTATCACAGTTAGATATTCTAGTGTATTTTCTGCATGTTGTGTCAATTCGTCAAGTATTGCGTTGGTAACTATAAAATGTTCCTTGATATTTTTGTTATTTATTTCCGCTGTTATTATCGTTTCAATTTTTTGATTGCATCAGCTAAAACGTTTTTATTATTTTGAATTATCTTTTCATGGTTGTTTATATGCGCTATCGTCGCGTTTATAATTTTAATTTGATTTTTTATTATGTGCTCTGTTGTTTGCTGTTTGTTATGTAGAATATTTAATTGTTCGTTGATTAATTTTCTGTCATCATTGTCCATTGTTCCAAATAATGTCTTGGCAACAGTTCCTGTTCCATCTATCAATCCTCGTTTCGTTTTCGTATTTTGTGTCTTATATAGAGAGTTTATTCTTTTCGTTAAATGTTTTAATCGCTGGTAGTTATTTTTAATTATGTTATTATAGTTGTGACACGACTCTTTGTTTGTAAGTTGTAGCATAGTGCATACATTTTGTGTTTTAAGAATGTATTCTTCTCTTTGCTCTGTTCGTTTTTTGATTAGTGAAATATCTATTCTTATAACTATTTTCCAGAATGAATCGATTATGTTCAGTTTTCCTATTTCCTCGAAGTATATCCCGGGATGGTGTTTGAAGTTCTTTACTTCAAACTTCTACTTAATTTCTCTTCTCTTTCTATAGCTCCATTGGTTATCCACATCTTTATTCTGTAATTTTAAAATAAAGTTTTTTATTTTTCATGAAGAGTTTGCGATGTTCGAAATCGGCGTTTCTTTTTTATCGTATTCCCTGACATACTATTACTTTATTCTTATTACGCTTTCTTAATTAAAAAGATTCTCCTTTGGACCTGTTGAGCTTGCTTTTTATAACGTTTATCATTTTTCCTGATGTCTTTTTTAGCGGTTACTTTTGCTAATTTATCTTTTTTATTATATCGGTGTTAGATATTCTGTGTGAACCTTCTAATATTTCATCTTTTTGCGATGAGCCTTCTGACTGCGTCTCATCAGTTGTCGACGTCTTCCTCGCATCGACATGGGCTCTCGTGAAAATTCTAAGCGCGACGCATCGCTGCCGATATTTGATGACGGTGCAGCGGCGGAAGTGTTCGATGACGACGGGGCTGGGTTTGACATTGTGATTCCCGAAGTAGATGATGTTGAATTAGACGAATTTCTCAATGCCCCTGCCGCTCGGGTATATTTCCGCCGTATCCGCGAATGGATGTGGATCATTTGCAATTTTTATAACTAATTTTATGAAATCTTTCAAATAGATGAAGATTCCATCTGGTATATGCCATGATCCAAAGACTACCCATTGAGTTTCCATAGTCCCTCGAGCTGTATGAATTGTTGTGCAACATGCCACAAAAAAATTTAAATCACGATGAGGACAATGTGGAAGATGACCCGGCGACCAATCCTGCGGGGGCGAGGGGCCGCTCTCCTGGGACCTAGTGTTGTAGATGACTTGTCTGTAGTGTAGTGTAATTTGTAATGTAGTGTATTAGTTGTTAGTTTGTGGTAGTTTATACAGTCTATAGTATTGTCTTGAAGATTATTAACTGTATGCGAATTTACTGAGATTCTTCTGTTGGTAAATCCCACTGTTTTTATTTTTATAATTTTATATTATGCACTTTTATTTTATCCTTTTTTAATTTTTGACGAACGCTTTAATTCGATTCATGTGTACATTTATTATTCGGCGGCCCATTTTTATTTTATAATTTACGTCGCCCGTTTTCTGGAATTACATCAGATCCGATCCATAACGCGTCTAATTTTTTCGATCGCCCTCGTCGAACTGTTTCGTCGTGCAATAGGACTTTGTCTCCCACTTCGAATGTGCATATTTTTATTTTTCTGTCGTTTTCCTGTTTTTTGTTTTTCCTCTTTGACGCTTTCTTTCGCTATTTGATTCGCGGCTCGTATCTTTTCGTGGAATTCTTGTGCATAGTCATCATACGTATACGTTGATTTGGGTGAGCTGGTTAAGGCCGCAGGTAGCGGTGCTTGGTGCCCGTAAACCAGTTCGAACGGCGTTGAAACCCGTAGCGGTGTGCGGTATCGTGTTATACGCAGACATCGCATATGATATCCACTCATCCCAGTCTGATCGTCGTTAATATAGTGTCGTAAATTCGGTTAATGTCCGGTATAATCTTTCAAGTGTTTCCGTTTGTTTCCGGATGGTAGGCCGTTGTTTGCAATTTTTATATTTTTAATAATTTTTATGTTTTTTTAAATAATTCGTTGGTGAAGTTGTTTCTTGGTCGGTCAGGATTTTATCTGGGATTCCATATTCGAATATGATTTTTGTCACAAACTCTTTAGCTATTGTTGTCGCCTCTTGGTTTTGTACCGGTATTCCTTTGCTAAATTTTGTTAAACTGTCCTGAAATGTTAATATATATTTGTTTCCCATTATCGTTACAGGCAAAGGTCCTACGATCTAACGCGCATTTTTCAAATGGTTTTGTTGGTGTATCTGTTAGTATTAAAAGTGCTTTAGCGTCTGCAATTTATTTTTCTGACAATGTTCATATTTTGAGATGTATTGTTCAACATCTCGTTTTAATCCTGGCCAGTTGTGGTGTAATCGTATTCTATTTATTGTCCGTTCAATGCCCTGGTGTCCTCCTACAGGTGCGTCATGGTACTCGTATAATATTTGTTTCTTATCTTCTTCCTCGTATTGTTTGTCTAACGCGGCATTGTTGTTCTTTCGTTATTACTGGCACGTTACGGCTTAATGCGTCGGCATTAGCGTTGGCTTTCCCAGCTTTGTGTACTATCTCGTAATCGTATTCCTCTAATTTTAATCTCCATCTGATTAAACGCGAACCGAGATCTATTACATTGAATAATCGTATTAAAGGTTATGATCGGTAATTATTTTGAATTTTGTCCCGTATAATAGAGTCTGAAATACTTTACTGCCCATACTATTGCAAATAATTCTTTTTCAGTTGTATTATAATTTTGTTCCGCTCGTGATAATACGCGGCTGGCGTACGGGTCGGTCTTGACCTACCTCGCCTTGCGATAAGACGGCTCCTATTGCATAGTCTGATGCATGGTTAGGAGGAATTCTCTCGTAAAGTCGGGATATTTCAATATCGGTGCCGTCGTTAATTTATTCTTTAGCGTGTCAAATACATTTTGCTGTTTCAGTCTACTCAAATTTCTCTCTCTTTTTTATAAGTTTTGTTAGTGGCTTTGCAATTCGTGAGAAATCTTCAATAAATTTTCTAGCCGTAGTATTTGGCTAGTCCAGTAAATGATTGCATGTCTTTTACCTTTTTGGGCGTAGGAAAGTTTTTTACGGCGTGCAATTTTGATGGCTCTGCTGAAATTTTCGGTAATTATATATCCTAAATAGATTACTTCTTTTTGTAAGAATTTGTCTGATTGGAGATTGTTAGATTGTTCTTTCTTAGTCTTTGAAGAACTAATTTTAATCTTTTGTTGTGTTCTGTAAGGCTAGGACCGTATATTACAATGTCATCGAGATATACTAAACATTTAATTCCTTGCAAACTCGTTAAAATTGAATTCATTTGTTAGAAAGTTGCAGGTGTGTTTTTTAAACCAAATGGCATTCTATTAAATTCGTAATGACCGTATGACGTAGAGAATGTTTTATTTTTATCTCGCTTCGCCATTAATATTTGGTGGTACCCTGATGCGAGATCTAATGTTAAATTCTTCGCGTTGCCCAGCTCAAGTATATCCGTTATAGGCAACGAGAATGAATCTCCGATTGTGAGATCATTCAGTTTTCTGAAATCTACTACAATTCGTAGTTTAGTTTTTCCTGAAGCGTCTGTCTTTTTCGGCATGACTAATAGTAGTGCGTTCCATTGGCTGACGCTCCATCTGATAATTTCCTCCATTAGCATTTCTTGAATTTGTTTGTTTACCTCGTCTTTTCAGGTAAACGATAAGGGCATACGTTTATTGGTGACGAATCTGTTCGTATCGCTATTTCGTGCTTAATTTTTGTTGTGCACGTTAATGTGTCTCCTTCTAGGTGAAACACGTCATTATATTCGTAACATAATTCTAGTACAGATTTTCGTTCTTCTTTATTTAAATATTCTGTGCGTAAAGAATTGTTTATTTGTTCTTCTTGAGAGATTAATTTTGTATTTTTACTTCTTATCTGTATTGTGTTCACAGATTCTTGTGTTATCTTTTCTCGCGTACTTAGTTCTTATAATGTTACTTGCGGTACTTGGATGATTTTTTCTTCTTCTGTAATATGTAGTATACCGATTGGACATGTGTAATTTCGCGATTCGACTAGGCTAGGGGTCGGCAAGTGAGCACTACTCGCGGGCAATAGTCGAGCGCGCTGGGGCTAACGTTAGGCTAAACGCAATAAAGTGAGGAGAGGGGATAGCAGGAACGTCTGTTCGTTGAACGTGCTATTCAAGGAATAAAAAAATATTGTGTTGCACAAATTCAAACCCAGAATTAGCATAAATTAATAACTATCTATATTTTAAATAACCATTCTTACAATAATATTAAATAAGCAACTCTTATAACATTTAATTAATATTTGATTCATATTCAGTTTTCCGATATTATATACGATATATCAGGTGTTATTGTTTTGGCACAACTTAAACGAATTATTGCATTTAAATGTGAATCTGTTCATGTAATCGCGATTTATTTAATTTCATAATAGAAAATAATTGTTTACATGAATATGTAGAACCAAACATACTCATTATTTTTGCAGCACGAGCATGTAGTCGAGGAAAACGTTCTTGAGATATATATGAATAAAATTGTACGATGTCAGTAATTGTATCAAAACGATTTTTAAGAGCAGTATCACATTTTAAATCTATTAATTCTAATTGTATATCTGCGGGAACAATATTAATATTAACAGTAAAAAGTGTCATAAAAATAAGTAAGTCTTCTTCTAAAACATGGATTTCCCTAACCGACAATCGAATTCATTATGTAATAATTGAAGTGAATTTATATATTCTTCATATTGCTTATCTTGAATGTGCATGGCAACAGATAATAAATTTGAAAAATCAACAACTGTCGAGATTGAAATTAATTAATCCATAAATTAAGTTTCATTTTAAAAGATCTAATTTAATCAAACTTATGAATAATTAATTTATCTTTGCCTTGTAGAGAGTAATTTAATGTATTTAAATGATTAGTGATATCCCCAAGAAAGGCGAGATTGGCAATCCAGGAAGGCTGTGATAGTTCAGGTAGAGACTTAACTTTCATTTCTAAAAATATAATTATTTCTTCGCGTAAATGAAAGAAACGCTGAAGAGTTTTATCTCGACTAAGCCATCGTATTTCGCAAAAATAGGAGATGTTGGTATAATCTGACTCTAAAGAAGATAAAAATTCGCGAAATTGACGATGATTCAATCCAGTTCTAATAAAATTTACAACTTTGATTACAATTTTCATTACTTCGTCATATTTTAAAGATTTTGCACATAATGCCTTTTGATGGATGATATAATGGAAATGGAATCGAATGTATTTCTTGTTTTGATTGTGCTAGTTTAGACTTTAAACGCCCTACGAAGCCCATATTGTGTCCAATCATTGCTGCAGCACCATCAGTAGCAACTGAAGTTAATTTATCCCAAGATAGATTTATGTTTTCTATTGCTTCTTCAACGCAACATATCTTCTCCAGTCGTAGTACCTTTCAGAGGTATTATATTTAAAAGTTCCTCAGTAATAGAGAGGTTGCTATCCACACCACGAATAAAAATTGCCAATTGTGCAGTACGATATTAGTACTCTCGTCGAGAGCTAATGAAAAAGCAATAAAATTGTTTGCTTTTAGTACTAATTGTCGCTCGAGATCTTCAGCTAATTTTTCAATGCGATGTACTACAGTTCGAGAAGAGAGACTAATTGATTTAAATTTATTAATATCATTAGGATATACTGTTTCTGCGGCAATTTCTAAACATTGTTTGACAAATGGATCAATGCTAAATAGACGTGATTCATGTGCAATAAGATGAGCAATTTTGTAACTGGCATATAATGCAGGCTTACTTAATTCCGATTCTTCTTCCTGTATTAGAATAATGTCTTTATTAAATGTAATGTACCTGATAAAAAAAATTTTTTTTATGTAAAAACATATATATATATATATATATATATATATATATATTTATATATATTTATATATATTTATACATGTTTATATGTATTTATGTTCTTATACGAAAAATTTTTTACCATAATTAAATATAATGAATAAAAATGATTAAAAATGACTACAGTAAAAAACGTATATTTTATATTATAATAGTATGTATATTATGAAAATTATTTTTATTCTTGGAAACAGCTGATTTTAAATCAAAAGTAATGGAAAAGTAATGGTTCCACAGATCAAACATTGCGTTTGATTATCATGCTTCATTATGAACCACTTCTCTTCCCATGAAGAACTGTCCGAACTTGAACTTAAAGTTCTTTTCCTTTGATTGTCCATTATAAACATTAAATTATAAGATTGCAAATGTGTCTGACTGTTCTAGACAGAGACGATTATACTCTTGCTTAGTTATTGTTTTTCTTTTATTTTGAGCGTTTAGCAGATTAATATTAGCAGATGTTTATTTTGAAATTGTTAGAAAAGTTTTTTTCGCAGAAAAAGGACTATTCTTCTGGATTTAAAAATATAATTTTAAAGCGCTAGTTAAACGTGATATATATATTCATAATTTTATGATTGTATTGTAAGTTTATATTTTAATACATTGTTATTGTTTATATTATTGTTTTATTTTCTTTGTTATATTTAAAACGTCTCTATCTCCGCGTCGCTCGGTTTTGCAGGATAGCGTCGATCGGTTTTGTCAGGATTCGGTACGAGAAATAAAATATCATGTCTTTTGGTATGTCTAAGTTTATATTTACAATGCCGACTGGCTGTTTTTATATGTACAGTATTTACAGGTATTTCGCCGTTGGTACGGCGAAAAGACGCGCGATTTCTATGTATTATATACAATCGTTTGCTCGCGGTCGGTTCTCCGAATTTCGTCGCGTTCCTCGATAGGCGCGGTGCGGACGCGACGGCGCGCGGGGATCTCGACCGTCTTGTTTTGACGGATCAGCTGTGTGTGTTGATATGACGGATCAGCTGTGTGTAAGGCTATGACGGCTCGAATGCAAGAGGCTCCCTGCTTCTCGATCATCAGAGGGATATGTGCACAAAGGCTTTCTTTGTGGAGTCCAGGTTGAGAAGCTCCTCAACCTGTGAATACGTGCGCTGGTGGATTTTAGAGGAGCGATCGGCCAGAAGCTCCTGGCACGATAGGTAGCACCCTAGATCGCTTTTTCTGGAGAGGATTCGGAATATCGAGAGCAGTGTCGGACTGGTTACTGTCTCGCTGGGAATCGGTCTCGTTTATCTCCCGGACTCGCTTAATATACCCGAGCCGGCCATCGGTCGGGAGTCGTCGGGAACGGGTCGGCCGGACTCGGGTCGGGGTAGTTCCGGGGGATGCCTTGTCGGAATCCCCGCGATAATTCGCCGAACGCGCTCGGGAATTCCGCGAGGATGTTCGGTGGCGCGGTCGGTAGCGGGGCCGGCGGTGGTGGCCTTACCGTGTGTCTATTGTTTCACGCGGCGCGCACGTGAAGCCGCGTGATCACCGGTTTGCCGCGTCCGCTGTTCGACGGGCTTTTCGCGACGGTGGGATCCTGGAAGGATCGCCGTGTCGGCGCCCCGACGGTTGATCGGTCGGGGACACTTAACACTGTTAACAATTACTAGTAATTGAGGGGGGTGAGTCGGGTGTCGTTATATATTTAAATTTTCGTTAAATATATTTAAATGTATTAATTATATAATTTTTAATTTAGCACAAATTTTGACAACTTACAATATTTAAAAATAGAGATAAGCATTTTAATTAAAATTTTCCTATAATGAATGCTTATTATTACTGTTAGGATAATCAAAACATGCTAGAGCATATTTCTTTATTTGACTAATAAAAAAATTAACTAAATATAAGTTGAATTCATAAGAATTTATGCATTTTAAGTCCTATATATTACAATATATTTTTGCATATTTCATCTTTAAACAGTTTAACTAAACTGTTATAAAAAAATGTTATGATGTTACAAAGATTCAAGTACTAGTGGTTTAAGATTACTATCGTATTATATATACACGCAACGCTATTTTTGTAAGTGTGAAATGCGGAACTTTATCCCAAGGTACTAAAAATATTAGATACGCTCCTGAAATGTGCACAACAGGCGAGCGCTCGCGGGCACTCGCGGGCGCCCGTGCTCAATTTCAACGTTTTGCCGACTCCTGGACTAGGCAACATCCAATAAAAATTCCAGGTATCATTTCCTCATTTCGTCAATCCGATATTGTTTTGATTAGTCGTAACTTGTACGATTGTTTAACTGCGCGGCCCTAAAGTTACGCGCCTGTATGGCTAAAGCTTGAAATTCGTATTTTTAAATTGCACAGAATTTGTTTTTGGGTCGAATGCAGTTATATATTGCCAAATGAAATCTGCGCCTAGGATCGCGTCGTATTCCATTGGCTCATTATCTCGCATTATGTATACCGGGTGTCGTATCTTTTTTCGCGACAATGGAACCGTAATATGTGTTTTGTCCAATGTTATTATCTCATGCCTGTTATGCCTGTTAATTTAGTTTTTTTCTCGTAGATTAGGACGTGATCTAATAAGTGTTTTAATTTTATTATCGTTGCTGATGTGCCCGTATCAAATAGGAAATTAATTTTTTCTACCTTTGGCTTCTGCAATCAGTAATGTAATCGTGTTTAGTCCGATGTTGACGAATGATGTTCCCTTGACATGTGCCACGCAGTATTCTAACGCAGAACGCAGAATGGTCGGTTTATTTTCTCCGGTTTCGCTTTTTTTATTTTTAAAGTTCGCGGGATTTTCTCTTCGCGAATTCGAAAATTTTTTTCTGAATTTTTACTGTTGTTTTCTGGTTTTCTGGTTTTAGTGTTCAACATTCTTGATGCAAATGTCCTATCTTTTTGCAGTAGCTACACTGTTTTTCGATTGTGTTTATTCGTGGTTGTCCTTCCGGCTTAGGCAGGAAGTATCTATTTGCGAAACGGATAAGTCAATCACGCCTGTAATGATCGATTTTTCCGCATTTATCGCAACACGGACTTTGTGATTGCGTTTTAAATGTTAACCGATTTCGATTCGCTTGAGTTCGAATGCTAGATCCTCGCGTTTTCTCTTCCGCGCTTGCTCCTGCGATCGCTTCTAGTAATGTCTTATAACGTTGCTATCGTACGAAAATTCGCGTTCAATTATAACGTGAACGTCTTCGTCACTTTCGTATCTTAATACACGGCGCACGTTGTCGCGTATTTCTTTTAGCGCGTTTCTCGCGGTATTTATCGCGGAGATAATGTGCGGAAATTCTACGGGATTGTTTGTTAGTCGCGGTTTTGGCCAAGTCGCATACACTGTCCTTCGCTGCGGATATTTCCTTTACAAAGTATGGTTTTTCTGACTTACATTAAAAGATAGATCAGATACGCTCGCATGGTTGCTGCTTGTGTTGGCGTGTCAGTTGACTGTGCTGATAGTAGTGCGTGTTGATGAAACGTCCTCACTGCCTGGTGTCGGCGTACACGGTCGGCGCTGGCTGACTCTCGTTGTTCCGCTGCCACTGGACATTCGTTGTCGTAGGTTGACACTCTGCTGACTTTACACTACACTGTTGACACAGTTTCGTGGGCGGCTTATTTTTTGACGGGGCCTTTTCCGTCCGCCTGTTTTCTACAGGTCTTGTATTTACGGCTAGGAAAATTTGGTTCTTCTGCCTGCAGCTTTTAACCTATTATTGCAGGTCTTATTTTGAAAAAATTGTCCTCCTCTCTTCTGCCCATAATGCAGCGCGTCGGAGCTTACTCTTTCAATTCTGCTAGCTTGGTCAACGATGATCCTCACAAGTTGTTGCTTTTGGAGTTTTGGTTTTGACAATCCTACTGCTGCCATCAAAATGTTGTACCCCGGATGGGACGTTACTATTCGGAATAGTCGAGTCCGCCAAGTATGAGGAGTTGGAAACTCCGAGAAGGATCAAAGGAATGGAGGGGTCCTGTTGTAGCCAGGCCTACAACCAATAATAAAAGTAGTCCGCATGGCAACAAAATTAGGTTGCACGAACCTCGAAAAGTCTTTCGAAAGATTACACAAATGTGTGATCGCCGAAATTGCGACCAGTCTTTCGAAAGACCACAGAAATGCATCGCGAGAACATTGCGAAAAAGCTGATCAGCAAATTCCTAAATTTAATGATCAAATCGAGCGTAATATTGATTAATCAATATCACGCAACCGATCGACGCAATCGATTAGAATGCTGACCGGGCATCGATCAGACTATATAACCGATTATACAAGACGGAATAGTCAGAGTCGGGAATCAATCAAACATTACGTGTCGTTCGGAATCGTTACTATAATTATCGCGCAAGATATTACACGAGCACAGCGAAGTTCACGCGAGCCGTACTATCAACGTCTCAGGTGACATACTCGGTCGACGGCCGCCAGAGTAACGCGATAAGCGCCCGCCGACGTTTAACCGTGTGTGAAAGAAATAATATAAGCAATAATTAAATCCAAGAAATTGTGCAGTTGTTAAATAAATCAAGTATCATAAAGAAAGTGTGTTAGTGATTTCAAGAATTCCTTCCATTCGTTTGATCCTGCTCGGAGTCCCAACTCCTTAGGCTTAACGAACCCGACTATCCCTAAAAATTAACGTTGTAGCCCATCCGGGGTACAACATTTTGGTGGCAGCGGTGGGATAGTCAAAACCATCCCCAAGAACAACTTGAGAGGATCATCGTTAATCAAGCCAGCAGAATCAAACGGGTAAGCCCCGACGCATTGCATTGCGGGCAGAAAAAAAAAAAAAAAAAATTTTTTTTTTAAGAAACAAGACCTGTAGAAAACAGGCGGACGGAAAAGGCCCCGTCAAAAAATAAGCCGCCCAGAAAAAATAAGACCTGCAGTAATAGTCAGGCAGAAGAATCAAATTCTCAATAAGCAGAAAAAATAAGACCTGCAGTAATAGTCAGGCAGAAGAATCAAATTCTCAATAAGCAGAAAAAATAAGACCTGCAGTAATAGTCAGGCAGAAGAATCAAATTCTCAATAAGCAGAAAAAATAAGACCTGCAGTAATAGTTAGGCAGAAGAATCAAATTCTCAATAAGCAGAAAAAATAAGACCTGCAGTAATAGACAGGCAGACTAACCAAATTCTCAATAAGCAGAAAATACAAGACCTGTAGAAAACAGGCGGACGGAAAAGGCCCCGTCAAAAAATAAGCCGCCCACGAAATTGTGTCAAGTGTACAGTGCAATATTAGTAGAGTGCCGACCTACGACAACGAGTGTCCAGTGGCAGCGGAGCAACGACCAGAGAGTCCACGAGCACCGAGAGCCAGCCAGCGCTGACCGTGTACAACGATACCAGGCAGCTTCACCGACACGCACTACTACACGCAGCCAATTGACGCACCCGCACAAGCAGCGAACATGCGAGCGTATGCGATTTATCTACTAATGTAAGTCCAAAAAAATTATATTTTAAAAAAGGCGAATGTCCGCAGCGAAGGACAACGCGACCAGCAAATGCGACTTGGCCAAAATCGCGGTCAATAAATAATTCTGTAAACTTTCCGCATACTATCTCCGCGTTAAATACCGCGAGAAACGCGTTAAAAGAAATACGCGATAACGTGCGCCGCGTACTACAATACAATAGTGACGAAGACGTCCACGTAATAACCGAACGCGAATTTCCATACGACGAAAAAGATTACAGCTTGCTCGAACCGAACGACACCGCTCTCACATTAACACACACGTACAAGCGCGAAAAAACATACATACAAACCTACGAGACGGAAGCCTATTTAATTCTTTTAATATATACCAATCTTTAATAAACGAAATGGCTCACTCACCTGTCGAAAAACAGAATGAAATCGACAACGAAATTTTACAACTACGACATTCGGTCGAGAGACATGGACCACAAGAAAGTCGAACGAACCGCCGCGTCACAATCGACGCACCGCTCGATAACAGTCTCCTTCGAGAATTAATGGATGAAATACGCGATCTCCGTGTGCAAGTCAACGGATTAAGCCGGCAAACACAATTGCCTATGGGCGAACAAACGAGAACGAGAATATCTCAGGATTTTCTGCCGCACCCGTTAGATCTAACTTATGGACGTTCGTATCGAGATATACGAAACCAGCCGGGAAATACACTGGCATTCCTCACACTGAAAGACGCGCGTAACATGATCCCAGAGATCGACGGCACGTCACGAGGACGCGTGTACGAATTTCTAAACGCAAGTACGTACGCGATAAAAAATATACATCCCGCAGATGAACATTCTCTATTAGAAGCCATTCTTTGCACTAAATTCAAAGGCAAGGCCATGATGGATTTCCGTACGCGAGATATAATAAACTTCGAACAATTGAAACGAGAATTAGAAAAGGAATATTTGAGCAAACGAAGCACCGCACATTTGCAACTCGAATTCAACTCGCTCAAACAAAAACCAAACGAGAATGCACAAAAATTCGGCAGACGAACCGATAATATAGCCATGGAATTATACGAATCCATGGAAGAAGGAAAAAATCATACGGTCGAACAGCAATGCGCGATCTTAGAAAATATAAAAGAGCAGGCGCTCCACAATTACCAGAATGGTTTACACGACGAAATTAAATTAATTGTACGATCGCAGCGATATCAAACAATACAGGAAGCAATCGCAGGAGCAACCGCGGAAGAAAAAACGCGAGGACCTAGCATGCGAACGCTAACCTATCGAAACCGACCAGTATTTAAAGCGCATACACCTAGTCCGCGTTGTGAAAAATGCGGAAAAGTCGGTCATTACGGACACGATTGTAGGACTAGCCGTTTTTCAAACAGATATACCCTGCCTAAGAAAGGCAATCACGAATAAATACAATTGAAAAACAGTGTAGCTATTGCAAAAAGATAGGACATTTACGACACGAATGTTGGACATTAAATGGAAAACCGGAAAACAGCAAAAATTCCGGAAAAATTTTTTCGAATTCGCGAAGAGAAAATTCCGCGAAGAATTTTAAAAATAAAAAGAGCGAAACCGGCGAAGATAAATCGACCATCCCGCGTCCCGCGTCAGAGTATCGCGTGGCACACGTCAAGGGGACACCGCTCGTCAACATTGGATTAAATGCGATCACATTACCGATTGCAGAAGCCAAAGGTAGAAAAATAAATTTCTTGTTTGATATGGGAGTATCAGCAACAATAATAAAACTGAAACATGTTCTAGACCACGTTCTAATCTATGAAGAAAAAACTAAGCTACAGGCATAACAGGACATGAATTAATAACATTGGGCAAAACACATATTACGATGCAACTGTCGCGAGAAAAGATACGACACCCCGTATACATAGTGCGAGATAATGCGCCAATGGAATACGATGCAATCCTAGGAGCAGATTTTATTTGGAAATACATGACTGCGTTCAATCCAAAAATAAATTTAGTACTATTTCAAAATATGAAATTCAGACTGTACCCATACAGGCGCGTAACCTTAGGGCCGCGCAGCGAAACAATCGTGCAAGTCACGACTAACCAAAATATAATGGGATTGACAAAACCAGAGAAAATGATACCTGGAATTTTTATTGGATGTTGCCTAGTCGAACCACGAAATTATACCTGCCCAATAAGTATAATAAATATTACAGAAGAAGAAAAAATTGTGCAAGTACCACAAGTAATAATAGAAGAAATAAATACACAAGAAAAAATAATACAAGAATCTGTAAACGCAATACAGACAAAAAATAAAGAGACAAAATCAATAGCTCGAGAAGAGCAAATAAACAATTCCTTGCGCACAGACCATTTAAATGAAGAAGAACGAATATCGATATTAAAATTATGTCACGAATACAATGACGTGTTCCACCTAGAAGGGGATACATTATCATGCACAACAAAGATTAAGCATGAAATAGCAGTACGAACAGATTCGTCACCAGTAAACGTACGACCTTATCGTTTACCGGAAAAACACAAAGACGAGGTAAATAAACAGATTCAAGAAATGTTGAAACAAGAAATTATCAGACCGAGCGTCAGCCAATGGAACGCACCACTATTAGTCGTGCCCAAAAAGACAGATGCGTCAGGAAAAACAAAATTACGAATTGTAATAGACTTCAGAAAATTAAATGATCTCACAATCGGAGATTCATTTCCGTTGCCCAATATAACGGATATACTTGATCAGCTGGGCAACGCAAAATACTTCACGACACTGGATCTCGCATCAGGTTACCACCAGATATCAATGGCGGAGCGAGATAAAAATAAAACAGCATTCTCTACACCACACGGTCATTATGAATTTAATAGAATGCCATTTGGTCTGAAAAACGCACCTGCAACCTTCCAACGATTAATGAATTCAATTTTAACAGGGTTGCAAGGAATTAAATGTCTAGTGTATCTGGACGATATTGTAATATATGGTCCTAGCTTAATAGAGCATAACAAAAGATTAAAATTAGTTCTCCAAAGACTAAGAGAGAACAATCTAAAGCTCCAACCGGACAAGTGCGAATTTTTAAGAAAAGAAGTGATTTATTTAGGACACATAATTACGGAAAATGGAATTTCGCCGGATCCATCAAAACTGCACGCCGTAAAAAATTTTCCTATGCCCAAAAAAGTAAAAGATGTGCAATCATTTATCTGATTAGCCGGATATTACCGAAAATTTATCGAAGATTTTTCACGAATAGCAAAACCTCTAACAAAACTCACAAAAAAGGGAGAGAAATTCGAGTGGACCGAAAAACAACAAAACGCATTTGATACATTAAAAAATAAATTAACGACAGCACCGATATTAAAATATCCAGACTTTACGAGAGAATTCCTCCTAACAACGGATGCATCGGATTATGCAATAGGAGCCGTCTTATCGCAAGGCGAGGTAGGTCAAGACCAACCCGTCGCGTACGCCAGCCGTGTACTATCGCGAGCAGAACAGAATTATAATACAACTGAAAAGGAATTACTCGCAATAGTATGGGCAGTAAAACATTTCAGACCTTATTTATACGGAACAAAATTTAAAATAATTACCGATCATAAACCGTTAATATGGTTATTTAACGTAACAGATCCCGGATCACGTTTAGTCAGATGGAGATTAAAATTGGAAGAATTCGATTATGAAATAATACATAAAGCTGGGAAAGCAAACGCTAACGCCGACGCATTGAGCCGTAACGTAGCAACAATAACAAAAGGGCAGCAAACTGACGACGTCGCGTCAGAAAAACAATATAAAGAAGAAGAAAAGAAACAAATATTATATGAATACCACAACGCACCTATAGGAGGACACCAGGGCGTTGAACGAACAATAAATAGAATACGATTACACCACAACTGGCCAGGATTAAAAAGAGACGTTGAGCAATACATCTCAAAATGCGAATATTGCCAGAAAAATAAATTGCAACGACGCGCTAAAGCACCATTAATGATAACAGATACGCCAACAAAATCATTTGAGAAATGCGCGTTAGATATTGTAGGACCTTTGCCTATAACAACGATGGAAAACAAATATGTATTGACATTCCAGGACAATTTAACAAAATTTAGCAAAGGAATACCAATACAAAATCAAGAGGCGACAACAGTAGCGAAAGAATTTGTCACAAAAATTATATTAGAATATGGAATTCCAGACAAAATATTGACCGACCAAGGAACAAATTTTACAAGCGAATTATTTAAGAATACGTGCAAATTACTAAAAATACACAAATTACAAACGACGGCCTATCATCCAGAAACAAACGGAGCACTCGAAAGATCACATCGGATATTAACCGAATATTTACGACATTATATTAATAATGATCAGACAGACTGGGACGAATGGATACCGTATGCGATGTTCGCATATAATACGACACCGCACACCGCCACGGGATTCACGCCGTTCGAACTGGTATACGGGCACCAGGCACCACTACCTACGGCCCTAACTAGCTCACCGAAATCATCGTATACATACGATGATTATGCGCAAGAACTCCGTGAAAGAATACGAGCCGCGAATCAAATAGCGAAGGAAAATATAAAAGAAGAAAAACAAAAAGCGAAGGAAACATACGACAGAAAAACAAAAATACGCACGTTCGAAATAAGAGATAAAGTCCTACTACACGACGAAACAGTTCGGCGAGGGAGATCAAAAAAGCTAGACGCGTTATGGATCGGACCCTACACAATTCTAGAAAAATTAAGCGATTTAAATTATAAAATAAAAATGGGCCGCTGAACGATAAATGTGCACGCGAACCGAATTAAACAGTTCGTGGAAGATTAAAAGAAAAAGCACACAATACAGAATAATATAAGAAAAATAATAGAAAAATAAAAACAAAAACATTGAGACTCACCGGAGAAGAATCGCAGCAGGTCCGGAAAATAATCCCGGCAATAATATCCAGAGTTACCAAAAACTAACAGCTACACTACACTAAAAAACTAACACTACGAACTACACTATAAACTATACTACGAAGCACATTAAAAAAATTAGGCCCCAGGAGCGCGGCCTCTCGCCTGCGCGGGGTTGACCGCGGGATCATCCCCAATAGCAAGCTCGCCTAGAACGGCTACCTCGACGGGATCGTCCAGGTCCTCCACCTCCTCGCCCTCCACCTCCTCGTCCTCCACCACCACATTGGAAAACACAGCCTCAGGCATTGAGACGAGAAGCTCATAAAGCTCCACGGACCAGGGTAGTTCAAAAACCCTGCCGGGAGCCTCATTGGTGACGAACCATATACAGTCCGCACATACGTGGAACACATCATTATGATAAAATTGATTCACAATGGATAACCACTCGCGCACACGTTGAAAATGGTCCCGAGCGGCAGAACTATCCATAAATTCAGCGATGTCACTATCGTCGATTTCAATATCGAAATCGTCATCAGACGCTTCCGCCGCGGCCCGATCGTCAAAAATCGGCGGCGACGCGTCACGACCATAATTCCCTTGAGAACCCATGGTGTCACAAGGAAGGCACTTCGACAACTGACGAAATGCAGCCAGAAAGCTCATCGCGAAAATGAAATATTAGAAGGATCGCACCGATATAATAAATACGACACCAAGAGAAACAATATACGTCGTAAAAAAGCAAGCTAAACAGACTCACAGGAGAATCGTTTAACTAAGATAACAAATTCAGAATAAAGTAATATTACACCTGGGAACAGGATAAAAAAGAAAAAAACGCCGAATTCGAGCATCGACAAATTTTCAGGAGAAATAAGAATTTTTATTTTTGCAGAATAAAGATATGGATGACCAACGGAGAAGAAGAGAAAAAACTACCATTCGAAATAGAAAACTTCGAGCATCACCCCGGAATATACTTCGAGGAAATAGGAAAACTAAACATAATCGAGTCATTCTGGAAGATAATTATAAAAATAGATATTTCGCCAATTGAAAAGCGAACAGAACAAATAGAAGAATACATTCAAAAAACGCAAAATATATGCACAATGTTACACCTCACAAACAAGGGGTCATGTCAAAACTATAATATCATCATTGAAAACAATTATCAACGTTTAAAACACTTAATAAAAGAATAAACGCTCTGTATAAAACACAAGAGACAAAAACGAAACGAGGACTAATAGATGGAATAGGAACTATTGCCAAAACATTATTTGGAACAATGGACAATGAAGATAGAAAATTAATCAATGAGCAACTAAGTATTCTGGACAACAAACAAAAAACGACAGAGCACATAATAAGGAACCAAATCAAGATTATAAACGCGACAATAGCGCACATAAATAACCACGAGGAAATAATTCAGAATAACGAAAACATTTTAGCCAATGCAATCAAAAAATTAGAAATGACACTAACAACAGAAATAAGTAACGAAAACATAAAAGAACATTTTATAATCACCAACGCAATACTTGCAGCAGTGACACAAAACGCGGAAGACACGCTAGAATACCTAACAGCGATAAAAAGTGGAATATTACACCCACGACTAATACCGTTAGAAGAAATAATAAAAAAATCTTAAAGAAGCAATCACGCAAATATCACAAGGATCATATTTCCCATTTAAAATAAGGGAAGAGGATTGGCAGACAATAGAAAAAGTAACGACAATGAGCGCGCACTGCGACAAAACAAACGTATACACAATCCTACATTTCCCATTAATTACACTTCCGCTATATGAAATATTAAACGTAATACCACTACCGGTACCATACAAACAAAATATATCCGCATTAATTGAGACGAACAACCCATTAATCGCTTTGATACTAACAGACACACGTACGCAAAACTAACTCACGAAAAATTAAAACAATGCAAGCAAATAAATACAAACTACTTGTACGAACAAATCTTTCCAATAAGAAATGTAAAAACCGACCCACTATGCGAAATAGATATATGTACAGAAAATGACAACTGTTATAATAATTGTAAAATTAAATATATAATGTCACGTCTGTCGCGTCAGAATAAACGAATAAATTAATAATTTTATGCCCTATGGTAAAAATGTTACTCTTTTCAAATTTATAGAGATAACTTTTGTATAGCACGGAACAAGGAATAGACGTGATACGTCCCTAGGCCACCGCGAGCCCCACCAGGGCAACTCTCTGGCCTCCCACGCGAGCGCCGCACTCCCACCGCCAGCGCTTCCCACATTGGGCGCGCACCCCACCATAGCGTCGCCGCAGTTTCGAGCCGCCGAATCGAAGCACATCAGTGCACGGCCGACTGCGTTCAGTTCATCCCGCGAATACGACTGGAGAGGACCTCCAGTCCGTGAACTCCCTCTTCCAATTCAATTTCTAGTGTTAAGAGAAATCAATTCCAATTCTAGTAGTAGGAAATAACTTCAAACTAATTCCAATTCTAGTGCTAAGAGAATAATTTCGAATCAATTCCAATTCTAAGTGTTAACTCAAATCAATTCCAATTCTAGTGTTAAGAAATAAATTCGAATCAATTCAATTTTATTAACATCATTCAATTTAAACTTAACTGTAAAAGCGTTTACAATTTAATCAATCTCTGTATTAATCTTGTATCTGAATATTCTACAATATATATATATATATATAAGTGAAAAGTGATCAGTGTTAAATAATTAATAAATCCAAACCCTTCCACCCCTCCTAGCGAAACGTACAATCGACAGAGTTCGCGAGGTAGAGTGACCACGCGAAATTCAATCAAACGCAAGCGTCCAGGGAGGCCGTGCTTGGTCTCTTGGTTAGCAGGTTGTGCGTCCACCCGCACTACCCCCAAGAGAGGTATCGCTTCTCACGCACTTTTAAACCGTCAAATTACGAAATATCTGATAACCTGTCCCGCCTCTTGGCTAGCAAGTTGTGCGTCCACCCGCACTACTCTCCACAGAGGGTTACAGATTGTCATCGCGTTAGAAAGTTCAATTTAATACTCGTAACTTGTAAGGGAAGTAGTATTTTCCCTTCATGGTCACTCCCGATGCCTAAGAATCGTAAAAACCGTGCCGGACGTCAGCGTGCAATTCGCCGCGCCTTATACGAAATTAAATCCGCGCTCACCGGTGATTTGAGTGAACTGCTCGGGTGTGAAGAAACCTACCAGCCGGAATACGAAGCGTATTTCGAGAACAGCCTGTGGGCTCCAAGTCCTCCGAATCCAGCAACGCCGCATCCTAGTGTGCATCCCGAGACCCGCCAGGCCGACAACGAGAATCGGAAGCCCGAATCCAGGAACCGGGCCAACGAAAGGTAAGTGAATTTTCATTTCTTGTTCGTGAAACGCGTTATGTGCAGAGGACGATCGGAAAGCTCGCGTCAGGAAAGAACACATCCAGCCGCCGTCTTTAACGACCAAATAAGTATCTCTCGGTGTGTAGTCGAATTCGGTTATGGTCTTGTCGGTATAGCTACCGATACAAATTCCGCCAGTCTTATATGCCTAGAGTGTAAATCCCAGTATAATTTCGATCAACAATTCACCGCTATCTTAAGACATTATATTAACGTTGGGACTACTCGAGAAGAAAGGCTTTGCAATTCTTGCGGCACTGGATTGGCTATTTGGCGCGAGGTAACCGACTGCGATCCCTGCTCCGAGGCATTCGTGGCATTTCTGGAATATTTACGCGAAGAAAGTACTTCTTTTTACGATTTACCGAATCCTACCGTCATTGACGTAGACGCAGAGATAGGACCGCATGATATCGTCTTTTCCAGGAGACTATCGACTTTTCTATACGGATTATACAACCGCAATTTATATCAGTAATCCGGTCAAGTTATTTTGCAAAAAAAACCAACACGCAGCCCAGTGCGAGCAGACTCGCTCCACGCGTAGCACGTCTCGCCTGCGACGTAACAATAACAAAAAAAAATAGCATATGGATAGCCTTAAGCAATTCATATTCTTGGCTATATTCCACACCAGCAAAACAAACTATTACAATTTCATGCAAAAATAATAAAGAAACGCGTACAACCATTACAAACACAGGAAAAATAACGTTATCAGACAATTGCAAAATAGTCACATCAGATGCGACAATAAAATCTACAAGCACCAATAAAGGAAAAGAAATAAAAACATATCTACCAAAATATAATATCACACTACTAAGCGAAACATTCAAGGTAAATAAGACAGAGAAATTAAAATTAAAAGTTATACAAGACGCAACAGACCTGACAGAATTAACAAAGAAATTAAATGACATGAAAAACGAAATAAACAATAACGAGACACCCTTTTTTCAACAAAAACACTTTGTATACCCAGTATCAATTACCAGCTCATTAATAATAATCATTGTTATCGCAACAATAATAATTGTATTAAGAAAGAAAAAACAAAACGAAACAATAACTCACGCAATGTAAATCGCGCCGTTAGAATAAGCAAAAGCATGTGATTCTAAGTAAACGATTATACCAAAAAATGTATCGGGAAAAAACAAAAATTATGTAAAAAGCGAAAACTTCGTACTTCCGTTTTCTTTTAATAACAGGGGGGGGGGGGATGTTGTAGCCAGGCCTACAACCAATAATAAAAGTAGTCCGCATGGCAACAAAATTAGGTTGCACGAACCTCGAAAAGTCTTTCGAAAGATTACACAAATGTGTGATCGCCGAAATTGCGACCAGTCTTTCGAAAGACCACAGAAATGCATCGCGAGAACATTGCGAAAAAGCTGATCAGCAAATTCCTAAATTTAATGATCAAATCGAGCGTAATATTGATTAATCAATATCACGCAACCGATCGACGCAATCGATTAGAATGCTGACCGGGCATCGATCAGACTATATAACCGATTATACAAGACGGAATAGTCAGAGTCGGGAATCAATCAAACATTACGTGTCGTTCGGAATCGTTACTATAATTATCGCGCAAGATATTACACGAGCACAGCGAAGTTCACGCGAGCCGTACTATCAACGTCTCAGGTGACATACTCGGTCGACGGCCGCCAGAGTAACGCGATAAGCGCCCGCCGACGTTTAATCGTGTGTGAAAGAAATAATATAAGCAATAATTAAATCCAAGAAATTGTGCAGTTGTTAAATAAATCAAGTATCATAAAGAAAGTGTGTTAGTGATTTCAAGAATTCCTTCCATTCGTTTGATCCTGCTCGGAGTCCCAACTCCTTAGGCTTAACGAACCCGACTATCCCTAAAAATTAACGTTGTAGCCCATCCGGGGTACAACAGTCCTCGTGAAATCAAATAAACACACTAACACACTAATATACACTTTCCTTTAATTTGATTGAGTTATTTTAACCAGAACACAAACATGTGATATTACACTGTTATTTTTCTCACACACGATTAAGTGTCGTCGGGCGGCTCGGCACGTCTCACGTTACTCTGGCGACCGACGACCGCGTGTGACACCTGAGATGCTGATAATATGGCTCGCGTGAACTTCGCGACGGAATTTTGGCAATATCTCGTGCGACTTTTATAATTTTGATTTCCGAACGACTAATACTTTCGACTCCGTCCGACTCCGCCTTATATAGCCAGTTATATAGACTGGTCGATGTCCGATCAGCATTCTGATCAGTTGCGTCGATTGATCGCGTATTGATTGATCAATATCACGCCCGGTTCGATCAGCAAATTGAGGAATTTGCTAATAGACTTTTCGCAATATTCTCGCGCGATGCGTTTCTGCGGTCTTTCGAAAGACTGATCGCAATTTTGATCGCATTTGTGTTGTCTTTCGAAAGACTTTCCGAAATTCATGCGGACTACTTTTGTTGCCATGCAGACTACTTTTATTATTCGTTGTAAATCTGGATACAACAATTTGAATATTTTCTAATATAAAAAGAAATTTTTTTAGAGAATTATAAATAATGCCTGTGATAAATAATGCATTAATAGTACATAGTTACTTCTATAGAATCTATAAATATGGAATTAATAGATATAAATCCTACAGATGTAGGATTTGTAGATATAGAACCTTAAAAAAAGAGAGATAGTGAAACAAAAAGTACTATTCAAAATAAAAATTATCAGGTTAGTATTAAAAAAATAAAGCAAAATATATTTAATGATATTGTAATATGCAAAATGATTATTCAGATTACAGATATTTCCGAGCCTAATACATCAGTGTGTATCTCATCTATAAATGAATCTAGTAAAGAAAAAAAAGATCGAAAAGGAAGATTGAAAAAGATGATTGGCACCCGTTTGACCACGTTGATATTGACCACGTTGCAATTGATCACCGTCCCGATTGACCACCGTCTTGATTGACCACCGTCCCGATTGACCACAGTCCCGATTGACCACAATCCCGTTTGGCCACAATCCCGTTTGATCACCATCCCGATTGACCACTGTCCCGATTGATCACCGTCCCGATTGACCACCGTCCCGATTGATCACGGCTCGATAACCATTGTCCCGATTGACCACCGTCCCGATTGATCATCGTCCCGATTGATCACCGTCCCGATTGACCACCATCCTGATTGATCACTGTTCCGATTGATCGTTTTGAAATTGATAATATTCAATGTACTGTTCTTATCATTACGTTTAATAGCATTTTTTATTTTATATTAAGTAATATGTGTAATCTATTGCAGTACGCGGGATATTTATGTTCTCCTAACTCTTCCGAATCTTACATATTGCAATAAAAATAAACCTCAAATCTTGGTAATGTAAAGAAATTTTTTTTTTATTTTTCCAGGTGAAGAGAACTGGGCTTTCCCCAGCTATGTATCTTCAATTTCTCACGGGTTATACACCACAGGTCTATTTCCCCTATTTTTTAATCCCTTTTTTTACTTTTAATTTCTTGTGCAATTAAGCACCTTCTCTTAATTTGGATATAAGTTTCCATAACAAAACTATCAAAAATAGTGAAGCAATATATATGGGAAACCTGGGTTTGAATCTATTATCCATCTATGAGTTGATCGCGTTAAACACTGAGCAATGCGCCGCTCCGTAAAGAAAAGTTAGTTTTCCAGAGATTATGAAATATCAGAAATGTCAGATGAAATGTCAGATGTATTATATAAATATGAATAAAATTTCGTATAAATATACGAGGATAGTCTGAAAAGTTTTGAGCCTAATATAGAAACAAATATTTTTTCGGTCAAATATAGTTTTATTTTTCAACATAATCTCCTTTTAAGTCGATACACTTTTCCCATTAATACTCTAACCTCTTTAATTCCTCCAAATAGTAGTTGGCGTCTTGCTCCGCAAAATAGACGTTTACGTATGCGATGACCTCCTCGTTCGATGAAAATCTCTGTCCTCCAAGCGAAACTTTAAGCTTAGGAAATAGGAAAAAGTTGCTGGGAGCCAGATCTGGTGAATACGATGGGTGGTCAACCAATTCGAAGTGCAATTCGTGAATTTTGGCTATGGCGACCGCCGAAATATGAGCAGGTGCGTTGTCTTGATGGAACAGCACTTTCTTCTTCTTCAAATGCGGCCGTTTTTTTGCAATTTCTGCCTTATCAAGTAATGATGTGTAATACGCTCCCGTTATTGTTTTACCTTTTTCAAGATAGTCGATACACACAATTCCGTATCCCAAAAAACAGTCGCCATTACCTTCCCAGCTGATGGAACCGTCTTCACCTTTTTCAGGAGCAGATTCACCCTTTGCAGTGTTTTGACTGTTCTTTTGTCTCTGGAGTGTAGTGGTGGATCCAAGTTTCATCTACAGTTATGAATCGACGCAAAAAATCTGATTCGTTTCGCTTGAACCGCTCCAACAGGGCCTTGGAAATGTTCATTCGAATTCGTTTTTGGTCCGAAGTGAGCAAGCGCGGCACCCAACGCGCGGATAGCTTGCGCATATCCAATTTTTCAGTCAATATATGACAAACGCGTTCTTTCGATATGCCCATAGCCTCTGCTATCTCTCTAACCTTGATTCAACGGTCGTCTATTTGGTGAACATTTTCGATGTTATCAGCGGTGGTCGCAGTTTTTAGCCGTCCCGAACGCTCATCATCAGCTAAGCTGGTACGACCACGTTTAAATTCAGCTGCCCATTTTTTTACGGTGGCAAATATGGGGCAGAATCCTCGTAAACAGCGTCCAACTCGATTTTAATTTGCGCAGGCGTATTGCCTTTCAAATGTAAGAATTTAATCACGGCACGATATTCAATTTTTTCCATTTTTACAAAAACACTGACATCGACTAACACAAACGACTGTCAAACAACAACTGAGCGTCCAAAATGGCTGAAATTTTCACAAAAGTCTTTCAAAGCATATATTATTGTAGTACTAGAATGATTTTGACGAGTAACGTCATCTTCATGTTAAGGCTCAAAACTTTTCAGACTACCTTCGTATGTAATAACGGATGGAAATTATTATATATGTTTTCATCATGATGGCAACAAGATGAAACAATGAGACGATAATTATTTATTGGTAACATTTGTTGTTGATATTGCTGATAACGTAACATACTACTATGCTGATCGTTTGCTCTTAAAATTTCGTCAACTGATTGCATCCATAAGCAGGTATATTGTTGCATTCGTTATGTATTCTATTTCGATGTCAGCAAATATATGGCAAATATATAGCAACACATGCAATGCATTAGTTCTCTTAATGCTATATCATGCCTGACTATCTGGGATATAATACTACTAATAAAATAAAAAGATAATAAAACTTTAAATCAGTGTGCATTATGTGTATTGTTGTAGGCCGAATTACTTCTTACATATTATTTACGCTATTACTTATCATATTATATCTTCATTATTTCTTATCCTCATGATTATTCTCGAATCTCGGAATAGCTGGTACTACGGAAACGCCGGCCGAAAATGGCAAGCATGTAAAAGCAAGTCTGCAAATTCCAAAGCAGAGCGCGAACGAGGAATTTGCGAGAGCTCGTTTTGATCATATATGGTCCGATTTAGAATTATAACGCGACGAAATGCGACGCTACTAGAATACTATAAAAACGGTCACTAAATCACCGAGAGCGGGCAGTCACAATACGTAACAGGGCAGTTGTTATCAGTAATAGCGAGATTCACACGAAACATTATCAAGAAGTCGATCAATAAATAATAAGGACAACCCTACAGCTATCAGCGGCAGCAGAGCAGCGAGCCAGCATCGCCCAATGTATATCGACATCCAGTAGAGCAGCCAGCGAGCGCATATCAGCGACATCGGAGAAGGCACCGATCTACGACAACAATACGCGACAACGAAACAGCATGAAGCTAGCAACGAAGCAGCATGAAGCTAGCAACGATACTGTAAATGAAAAAATCGTATCATAGTAAAAATTGCAGCAAGCTATAGCATTGATGTCGGAAATAAATAGAAACCGACTCCTTAGAAATATATCGTGATTATACAGCGAGCGAATAAAGAGTGCGAAGTCCTATCACCCCCATGCGTGTAGTCCAAGAAGCCGTATGCGATATCGTGCGTCGAAATTTAGAAACGCGACACTCGGATGAGAGCTCACTTGAGTCGGTGCTCCATTCACACATAGTTATCGAGCGAGTATTTCCATCCGACGTAGACGAGAACCTAATACCGGAACCAGTGGACGAACACAGATTGCATCCCAGAACGAGATGTTCTGAAGGAAACGAGAACCAAAATTTACAACGGAGAGAGTTCTCGCTAACATCTTACAACGATAGCGTTTTCGATTCGAAAGAATATTACATGGCTCCTTGAATATAGAAAACATAGCGGAAGGAATTGCGTATATCTCGTGGCGAGGAAACTAGGGAACCAGAAATAACCCGCGCAGAAGTAGATGCAGAGATAGAACGGAATCTCAGAATTTCGGCAGGCCTCTCGCACAGAAGGATAGAGCAATCAAAACCGAACAATGATAAAGAATCAATACTAGGGTTGACTAGAAATTATGGTTCAACCATAACGAAAATCGATTCGCATAAGTACCTAATGAACCCCGTGACGAACGGTTAGACAACTTATGGACGAACACTCGAAGATATACGAAACCGACCCGAGACCGTAGCGGAATATCTACGATTAAAAGAAGCTCGGGATATGATTTCGGAATTCGATGGAACCTCTCATAAGCTGCCGGAATTCTTGAATGCCGCATCATACGCTATGAAAAATACGAATCCGATGCACCTCTGTAAACTTGACACTCGACTTTCGAAAAATTAACTTTTTGATATGGAAACAGTTAGTATTTTGTTTGTAGTTGTTTGTAGTAACAATAATTTCGTTTGTAGTTAAATCGATTAAAAGATATCAAAATTTAAAAAAATTATTTGTACTCGACATTAAGATATTTTAAATCCGCTTGCGCAGTCTTTTTTAGAATCGTAATTGTTTGTAATTGTAGTAAGTTTGTAGTAAGTTTATAATTGTAATAATTTGTAATTCGTTTGTAGTCGAACCGTTCAAAAGTTATAACAATTTAAACAAATGGCCAAGAGTGAACTTTGTCATTTTTTAAGATAGCGCAAATCTGCTTGCGCAATCTTTTTTAGAATCGTTTGTAACTGTTTGTAGTACTTTTAGTTTCGTTTGTAGTTGAACCGTTCAAAAGATAGCGCAAATCTGCTTGCGCAGTGTTTATATTGTTATATATCTAAGTAATCATAAATGTAGTAATATTAATATTAGCCAAGAAAAAAATGAAAAGAAAATGAATGCAGATTTGTCATGGAGAAAAGTTGTCCTCAATAAAACTTCAAAAATATTTGTAAATGAAACATAAAAAAAAATTTGTTTTTATATCTAACGAAAATAAACTTTTGCTTATATTGTTTTAGTAATTATAAATGTAGTAATATTACTATTAGCAACAAAATAAAATGAATGCGAATTTATTACGAAAAAAAATTCTTCTCAATAAAACTTAAACATTATTTATAAATGAAATATAAAAGAGTTTGTTTTTATATCTAATGTTACGTCGTGGCGACTGCACGATTCTTCTCTTTCAGGTATCAGTTATTAGAATTTAATTAAGCGAATAAACGGATAATACATGTTTTGTTATGCTGTTAAATCGCGACGATTACGCAACTAATCTCTTCCGGGGATCAGTTACTAGAATTCGGCTAAGCGGAATCCCTATTATCCTAATCGCGGAAGAACAACATGTGTACAGATGTTTTCCTCAACGAAATCACACACACATACACACACACACACACACACACACACACACACACATAGCGCCCTTAAAGGCACTACTGCTACTTCTTTTTTTTTCACTCGGCCAGAACAGTTTTCAGTCAATTTCTCAGTAATTCAATCAGTCGGTGTCAGTCGAAATATATTTTTTTTTCATCAAGTACAAGTGACCAAGTTTCTTGGCGACACCGCTGCCACCTTCATCACTTTGCAGGTCCCAAGTCTCCGGCATTCCAGCTAAAATAACAGTAAGTTTAACTACACATAGTTCTCTAATAATAACTCTTGGGTCTCTTCTCCTTATATTTTCTCATTTCTCCCTTACGTCCTTTCTATCCTCTGCCGTTTCTCCTTACATTTCTACTCTCCTTTTTCTCTCTCTTTTTCTCTTTGCTTTGGCCATCGGATCTTTCGAGCTCCCTATGCGTTGTGGAACACTCAACAGGTTTATAGCCGCAGAATAATTCGGCCAAATCTGCTTCTTCTCTGTTTGCTTCAGCCGTCGAACCTCTCTGATTTCCTATGTGTTGTGGAGCACTCAGCAGGTTCACCGAATAATTCGGGAAATCTACTCTTTTACAATTTTCTCTTTCCCTTCTTCATTTCTCTCCTCCGTCGGACCTCTCAGCTTCCCGATATATTTCAGAGATAGCCTTAAGATTTACGGTCAATGATATTTCTCTCACACTCCAACAATTACTCTCATTAATCCATTTCTTCCAATGAAATCTACATCATCCTCTCTTTCCGACGCTCAGAGACGGAGGCGAGAAGAGGCTCCGTTATCGTCGCAATAAGCGAGCTCGTCGACTAGCCAATTACCCCTTGGCAAGGACATTCGAGGTTTCTACACGAACTGATGAAACCGGCACACTTTATTCATCGAGTATTTCCCCTCCGTCCTATTCCCCGATTAGACCATCTGAGGCTGGGTCACCTCCAGATTTCAGCGCACTCTTCCCGGAGCGCCATGACCCGGATTTCCAAATCTAACATCCAAATTTCCTCACTAAGGAATCCTTGGACGAGTTCTGCGAACTCCGAACTTCTTCCCCTCCCCCTCTAGACCTCATCACCAGAAATCCGACCTCCTCTCCGAAACACGCACATACACAGATAATATAAATATTAATTTAAATATATAAAATAATCCAACGTAGAATAAGAAAGAATTATAAAATGACAAACATACAAACATAATTGAATTCTTATACAAAAACCGAATAATGCATCCGTACATTTTCTAGAATATTCAATCGTATGTAAGTTTTTTTGGGGGGGATCAAATGTAAATATACCTTAAGCAAATGTATTTGAAAACAAGAAATAATGACGTAGGTCTTGTAGTTTTGTTAAATTTATATTCATTTAAAAATTATCAATTATATATAGAATTCAAATTATTTGACGTTTAGTTATTTCCTCCCTCTTTCGTTCCCAAGATTCGCACATGATCCTGTCCCTGGCAAAAGAAATTAAATTCTCCTTATCACACCCTCAATATCACAAAAAAAACCTAGAATTAATTGTGTCCATTTTGCTAAATAACAATTATCTCCTTACATTTATCTTTAACTGTATATTTCAAAGGCTTAAAAAGTTGTTTTCTAGAAATAATGACACATAGAATATGGATTTGGAAATTATTGACAACGATAAAAAATTAGGTATTTGGTTCACACTACTATTCAATTCTTCCAATATGGACAAATTCAAGAAAATTATTAATGATTTAGACACTAAACCAGCGTTTTTCAGTATGAATAAATTGAGTGGGATGATCCGTGCACATAAGGACAGAAATCCGATTGGATCATGAAAAAATGTAGTGTACAAAATCGAATGTGAGAATTGTAAGAAATGTTACGTGGGCGTACAAACTAAGAGACAGCTAAAAACGAGATTGAATGAGCATCGCAGTCATATTCGGAGAAATACGAACTCTAAATCAGTTATTACAGATCACAAAATGGAAAGTAGACATGAGTTTGCTTGGGATAATGTTAAAATTTTAGACTCTGAACGTGATTGTGATAAACGTTTAATCTCAGAGATATTGTTTATCAAACTACTAAACAATAATACGCTAAATCTACAAACAGATACGGAAAGCTTTCATCATGCTTATGTCTCTGTTCTTGACAAATTATAATTTTATATATAACTCTTGATCTTTGGCTTGTTTTTTATTTTCAACTCAATTTCTTTTACATTACGGTTTTTTCGATTTCACTCATTACATGACTTTTGATTGCTATATTTTTAATAATTGTATCGTTGGTTTTAACATCTTTATCGTTTCTAACTTTTTTGTACTTATACAATCTACTGTTACGTCGCAGGCGAGACGTGCTACGCGTGGAGCGAGTCTGCTCGCACTGGGCTGCGTGTTGGTTTTTTTGCAAAATAACTTGACCGGATTACTGATATAAATTGCGGTTGTATAATCCGTATAGAAAAGTCGATAGTCTCCTGGAAAAGACGATATCATGCGGTCCTATCTCTGCGTCTACGTCAATGACGGTAGGATTCGGTAAATCGTAAAAAGAAGTACTTTCTTCGCGTAAATATTCCAGAAATGCCACGAATGCCTCGGAGCAGGGATCGCAGTCGGTTACCTCGCGCCAAATAGCCAATCCAGTGCCGCAAGAATTGCAAAGCCTTTCTTCTCGAGTAGTCCCAACGTTAATATAATGTCTTAAGATAGCGGTGAATTGTTGATCGAAATTATACTGGGATTTACACTTGTTACGTCGCAGGCGAGACGTGCTACGCGTGGAGCGAGTCTGCTCGCACTGGGCTGCGTGTTGGTTTTTTTTGCAAAATAACTTGACCGGATTACTGATATAAATTGCGGTTGTATAATCCGTATAGAAAAGTCGATAGTCTCCTGGAAAAGACGATATCATGCGGTCCTATCTCTGCGTCTACGTCAATGACGGTAGGATTCGGTAAATCGTAAAAAGAAGTACTTTCTTCGCGTAAATATTCCAGAAATGCCACGAATGCCTCGGAGCAGGGATCGCAGTCGGTTACCTCGCGCCAAATAGCCAATCCAGTGCCGCAAGAATTGCAAAGCCTTTCTTCTCGAGTAGTCCCAACGTTAATATAATGTCTTAAGATAGCGGTGAATTGTTGATCGAAATTATACTGGGATTTACACTCTAGGCATATAAGACTGGCGGAATTTGTATCGGTAGCTATACCGACAAGACCATAACCGAATTCGACTACACACCGAGAGATACTTATTTGGTCGTTAAAGACGGCGGCTGGATGTGTTCTTTCCTGACGCGAGCTTTCCGATCGTCCTCTGCACATAACGCGTTTCACGAACAAGAAATGAAAATTCACTTACCTTTCGTTGGCCCGGTTCCTGGATTCGGGCTTCCGATTCTCGTTGTCGGCCTGGCGGGTCTCGGGATGCACACTAGGATGCGGCGTTGCTGGATTCGGAGGACTTGGAGCCCACAGGCTGTTCTCGAAATACGCTTCGTATTCCGGCTGGTAGGTTTCTTCACACCCGAGCAGTTCACTCAAATCACCGGTGAGCGCGGATTTAATTTCGTATAAGGCGCGGCGAATTGCACGCTGACGTCCGGCACGGTTTTTACGATTCTTAGGCATCGGGAGTGACCATGAAGGGAAAATACTACTTCCCTTACAAGTTACGAGTATTAAATTGAACTTTCTAACGCGATGACAATCTGTAACCCTCTGTGGAGAGTAGTGCGGGTGGACGCACAACTTGCTAGCCAAGAGGCGGGACAGGTTATCAGATATTTCGTAATTTGACGGTTTAAAAGTGCGTGAGAAGCGATACCTCTCTTGGGGGTAGTGCGGGTGGACGCACAACCTGCTAACCAAGAGACCAAGCACGGCCTCCCTGGACGCTTGCGTTTGATTGAATTTCGCGTGGTCACTCTACCTCGCGAACTCTGTCGATTGTACGTTTCGCTAGGAGGGGTGGAAGGGTTTGGATTTATTAATTATTTAACACTGATCACTTTTCACTTATATATATATATATATTGTAGAATATTCAGATACAAGATTAATACAGAGATTGATTAAATTGTAAACGCTTTTACAGTTAAGTTTAAATTGAATGATGTTAATAAAATTGAATTGATTCGAATTTATTTCTTAACACTAGAATTGGAATTGATTTGAGTTAACACTTAGAATTGGAATTGATTCGAAATTATTCTCTTAGCACTAGAATTGGAATTAGTTTGAAGTTATTTCCTACTACTAGAATTGGAATTGATTTCTCTTAACACTAGAAATTGAATTGGAAGAGGGAGTTCACGGACTGGAGGTCCTCTCCAGTCGTATTCGCGGGATGAACTGAACGCAGTCGGCCGTGCACTGATGTGCTTCGATTCGGCGGCTCGAAACTGCGGCGACGCTATGGTGGGGTGCGCGCCCAATGTGGGAAGCGCTGGCGGTGGGAGTGCGGCGCTCGCGTGGGAGGCCAGAGAGTTGCCCTGGTGGGGCTCGCGGTGGCCTAGGGACGTATCACGTCTATTCCTTGTTCCGTGCTATACAAAAGTTATCTCTATAAATTTGAAAAGAGTAACATTTTTACCATAGGGCATAAAATTATTAATTTATTCGTTTATTCTGACGCGACAGACGTGACACTACCATGTATAGCTTGGCTTTAATGTGGTGAATAAAGAAATTTTATACTACTTATATTATCAGAATCTAATTCCAACTGTAACGGAGTGCATCCCTCCGCTCCATTCCTCCTCCGAATTTCCCCCGACCGATCATCCGTCGGGGACCGCCAAACACCAGGCGGAGTGCGGCAGTGGCCGCAAAGAGGAGGCAATAATGCCTCCTTTTTAATCCAACAATACGCGAACTCCGAAGCGTCGGAGAATACCACGAAAACATGTATGTTTTCGTGGTATTTCCCCGTACCGCGCCACGCACCGTACCACCGAGCATGAACGCGTCCCGCGCCGCACCGACGCCGCGTCACGCAATCGAGCGAGCGTCTCGCACCGCGCCACGACCGCGTCCACAAGTGCGTAACCACCCCGCACCGCGCCGTTACCTTCCCACCGAATTCCTTCCCTACCAAAAAAACCCCTCATCCCCTGATCCCTTTTTTCCGCTCCTGGGGAGAGGGATGCTAACCCCGAGATCGACCAATCCGACCGATCCAACCGAAAATACCGAGGTCGATCTCGGATATAAAAAGGCATCGCTCTCCACAGGAAATCACTCCTTGTTTACTCCTGTTCCTAGCTCGTTTTCCGAGAGCCCGTCTCAAGGAAGCGAGCCTCCGAAACCGGTAGCAAGCCTGAGATTTGTTGGAGTTCTCTCCAACGCGCCAAGTTCGCTTGGCCTGGCTGAAAGCCGTCTCTGTATCTCGCACGGCAAGCCGAGAGTTGCTGGGGTCTCCCCAGCGCGTCGAGTTCGCTCGACCCGACTCCGCCGTTCCCGAGATTTCACCGCTGAGTATCGGGATTCTCCCCGATACTACCTCTCCGAGCACCAGGGTACACCCTGGTCGGCCGAGTACACTCGGCACCGCCACTCTCTCTTCTCCGCACGCAGCCGGGGCCCTCCCCGGCTGGCCGAGTTCACTCGGCATTCACGCAAACAGACGAGAGGCGCACCCCCCGTCAACCGAGCCCTCTCGGCAAGGAACGGGCACACCCGTTCTCCGATCTAACCGATCCGACGACCTCGCGAAATATCCACCCTCGCGACAACACCCGCGACACGCGTGCACGTTTAAATCCACGCCGATTTAAAGGCCCGCGACGAACACGTGCGACATCGCCGCCGCCGCGCGCGCCCCGCGTCACCGAACTGCGCGCCGCGATCAGTATCGCGCCGACCGCCCGAGCGATATCTTATTTTATATTCACGCGCTATCCACGCGCCGATCGCCGTCTCGCCCGTCCACGGCCACGAACATTAACGCGAAGATTCGGTGCATTCCATCGCACCACTATTAATTAAATAAAACATTGTTATTTGTTATAATTATTGCCTAACCATTTAATAACACCTTTCTGTCTCCAACGTCCTCGCTTCCCCTCCTGGTAACCGACTGACCGCTCTCCGCGGGAAAGCGAGACCGTTTTATGGCGCCCGAACAGGGACCGGAAGATAGTAAGACCGCGGAGACAGGAAACAAGAGCGAAATGGCCGATGACGAGATAGACCGGTTAACGAAGGCCGAGCTGCAGGAACGGCTCGGGCAAATCCAGCAAAATACCGCCGAGCCCGTCGAAGCGCTACGACAGCGCTTGCGCAGATGCACGCGCGACCATCCGGGAACATCTCTCGAGCCACCCGCGCTGACACCCCTTGCTTCACCCGTATATTCCGTACCCTCCGAATTTCCGATCCCTATATCTGAGCCACGGCCGGCCGAAATCATGGGGCAAATGCGTAAGTGGGGTTGTTTTTTCGACGGACGCGATCCGATCGGGTTTCTGGAGCGGATCGAGGAACTTGGCGAAACGTGCGGTTTTACCGAACAACAACTATTGATCGGTATACCCGCATTATTACGAGGGGACGCGATGTTATGGCACCGGAACAATCGCCAATATTGGCCCGCGTGGGAAACGTTCCGGCAAGATTTCGTCGCACAATTTTGCCCGCAACCGGAAAAAACCGCCGCACTGCGTGAAATCTACGCCCGCACCCAGAAGCCCGGGGAGACGTACGCGCAGTACGCCACAGCCCTACAAACGCTCATGCGTCGCGCAGGGAATTTCGGGGAGCGGGCGCAGACCGATCTGCTTTTCGCCAATCTCCACCCGGATTATAAGATCTACATCCGTCGGGAGGATGCCGCGAACCCTCGCGTCCTGCAGGCACGAGCGACTGAATACGAGGGGATCCAAAAGCAGCGACAAACGCTACGAGCTACCGAACATCGGGGGGAAATCACCGCGAAAGCTAGCCGCACGGCTGCAACCGCATATAACCCTCGCGATCACTGTTGGTGATGCCGACAACGCGGGCATACACGCTTCGAATGCCGGCGACCACCCGTTCGATTCTGCTCTCAATGTGGAAAAGAGGGGGTATTCACCCGCGATTGCCACCCGCCGGGAAATGCCAACAGGATCGAGAATATCGCGGCCGCATCTCGATCCCAGTAAGTTACACTCCGCGGCCGCACCTGACCGTACACATACACAATCAACCGATTGAGGCGATGATCACACCGGATCAGAGCTATCGTTTATTGATCAAAAGACCGCGCGTTCTCTAGAACAACTCCGCTTCATGCCGACCGCCGAACACGGTCAGGTGCGACTCGCGGACGGGACGCAGGTCAGCACCACAGGCACTATTCGCCCCTAAACCTATCCCATCGCGTCACATGGCACACCTTCCGCATCCTGCCGCAACTTGACAACGCTATGATTATCGGGATGGACGTATGGGCTGGATCGGGAATTATCTTGCGACCACCGCCACCGTACTCATTTACGTACGAAACAACGCCGACCAAGTAGAGCTGTCCGATCTCCGAGGACGAACAACTCCGAATGTTCCTCGAGGAGGAAGTAGGGAAATTTGACCACATCCATGGACCGAATTAACCGAGCATCGCATTAAGCTCATCGATCCCGCGCCGATTAAACAAAGATACCAACTGCGGAATCCGGCAATGCAGACGATCATTGACGCGAAGATCGATCAAATGCTGCGGTATAATTGAGCCATCAACAAGCGCGTGGAGCTCTCCGATCATTGTGGTCCGAAAAAAAGACAGAAAAAACCGATTCTGCATCGATTTTCGCAAAGTAAATTCCGTTACCGAGCGTGACGCCTATCCGTTGCCACAAATTTCCGCCACGCTGGATAAACTGCGCGGAGCGAGGTACCTGTCTACCATCGACCTGAAGAACGGTTATTGGCAGGTATCCCTCGCCCCCAGTAACAGACCGATCACCGCATTTACCGTACCAAGTCGAGGGCTAATGCACTTTCGGGTCATGCCTTTCGGCTTGCATTCAGCTCCGGCAACATTCCAGCGATTGTTCGACCGCGTAATCGGGCCCGAATTAGAGCCCCACGCGTTCGCTTATCTGGACGACATCATCGTTGCCAGCCGGACATTTGCCGAACCTGCAACATCTGCGCGAAGTCTTCCACCGACTGCGCGCAGCCCGACTCCGCATAAATCGCGATAATTGCCGATTCTGCGTACCGGAGTTACGTTATCTCGGACATATCGTGAATCGCGACGGAATAAAAACCGACTCCGAGAAAACTACTGCGATCGCCGACTGGCCTATCCCACAGACTGTGAAACACATCCGACAATTTCTCGGGATGGCCTCCTGGTACCGACGGTTTATCCAGAATTTTGCCATCGTCGCCGCACCACTAACTGCGCTGACGCGGAAAAACACGCGATGGAACTGGGGGAAGAAGGAACAAGGCGCCTTTGATGCGCTGAA
Organism: Pogonomyrmex barbatus; assembly: GCF_055798465.1. Lineage (NCBI taxonomy): Eukaryota > Metazoa > Arthropoda > Insecta > Hymenoptera > Formicidae > Pogonomyrmex > Pogonomyrmex barbatus. The sequence continues at coordinate 970,664 of NW_028297118.1, read as the reverse complement.
AAAGAATTTAACGACCGCCCCAGTGCTGGCCTGCCCCGATTTCGAACGGTCGTTTACTCTGCAAACCGGTGCAAGTACTATCGGCCTCGGGGTTGTACTCACGCAGTATTTTCCGGAAGGGGAACGCGTCATCGCATACGCGAGTCGGACATTGAACGGCGCCGAAAAAAATTACAGCGCGACCGAACTGGAGTGCCTCGCCGTCTGGGGAATTCGGAAAATGCGCGAGTATCTGGAAGGCTACCGCTTCATGGTAATCACCGACCATCAAGCGTTGAAATGGTTGCAGCAACTCGAATCACCGTCCGGCCGGCTGGAACGATGGATGTTCGCTGCAACAATACGCGTTCGAAATACGATACCGGAAAGGCGCGTTGAACCAGGTGGCCGACGCGTTATCTCGGCAGTCCGCCGTCTCCGCCATATCACATCCCCGCTGCCAATGGTACCGCCGCACATGGGACCGAGTGACGCGCGATCCCGACCGTTTTCCGGATTTCACGATCCGCGACGGACGATTATACTGCCATGTACTCCACACATTAGACTTCCACGACGTGCCCCGCGAAACGCAGTGGAAGGAGTGCCGACCGAAAAACGGCGGGACATTTTACGTCAATTCCATGACGCCCCGACCGCCGGACATCTAGGAGTGGCCAAGACTATCACTCGCATCGCGTACCACTACTACTGGCCGGGGATGTACCGCGATATCGCGCGGTACGTGCGATCCTGCGAGAACTGCCTCGCGTATAAAGTATCGACCCGACGCCCGGAACCATGCATGCAACCGCACTCGACCGTCCGTGGCAACAGATGACGCTCGACTTAATCGGGCCTCTACCACGTTCCCTCCGCGGACACACGTGGGTCCTAAATATGCAGGACCGCTTCACAAAGTGGCTCGAGATTCGGCCCCTCTGCCGCGCCACCGCCGAATCCGTCGCGAGAACCATCGCGGAAGCAATTATATTCCGACACGGCTGCCCGACCGAGATATTAAGCGATAACGGCACTCAATTCAAGGCGAAGGAAGTCGAACGACTCCTCAGCGCCTTCGGGATAAAGCATCGTTTCACCCTCGCTTACGTCCCCCATTGCAACCCGACCGAACGGGTAAACCGGACCATAAAAACCATGATCGCGCAGTATGTGGGGCGCAATCAGAAAACGTGAGATGAAACGTTGCCCGAACTGCAGTTCGCGTTCAACACTGCATCAAATGACGCCACCGGGTACTCGCCGGCCTACTTAAATCTCGGTCGGGAACCATGCTCGGTTGTCCGAACAAACGAAGCCACCGTCGGCCCCAACAAACCCGACGCCTTACGTCAAAGACTCGAAGACGCGTATGAGCTCGTCCGCATCAACCTAGCGCGAGCCTTCCAACAGCAGGCGCGAAATTACGACCTAAGGCGACGGGACTGGCGACCGGGGGCTCGAGCCATGCTTGATGCAATCTCTCCTGTCGTGCTCCAGGAGGATTATTTGTATATTTGCCAATGGCGTTGGAGGGTGTCGCCGCTGCAGTCCGACCTGCATCCATCGAGAGAATAGGACCATCATCTCTCTGGAGTACCGGTCGTGGGGATTCGAAAGAATACATGTATATATGTATATTGTAATATATATATATATATATATATATATATATATATATATATATATGTGTATCATTGTATTGTTGACGTGTTATTCTAAATACGTTATTTGCGATAAATATCATCACATGCCTCGGTAGTCGAAAGGATAAGATGCCTGCCCGGTAAGCAGGAGATCCAGGTTCGATTCCTGGCTGAGGTGGTATTTTTTCACAAAATAATTACGAGTTTTCACGACTGGTTCGTGGTCGGGCCCCGCCGTGACGCACACCCTCCCTTCTTATTTGGGCTCGGAGAGTGGGTATGGAGGCGCGATCACCCCCTCTCCAGAAAGCGCGATACCTTTAACGTGAAACTCGCGCCCCAATACATCGGGCCCCTGGAGGTGAAGGCAGTCATTTCCCCCGTAATCTACGATTTACGGAGTAAACATGGGAAATGGCATCGACACGTTCACCTCCAGGATTTGAAACCGTCGCCCGGCAAGACCGAAGTCGACAGCGCCGCCGAAACAGCGAACGACGACGCCGACAACCAACCGACCGACGCCGACGCGACGCCGACCGTCACTACCACCGACGAGCCCTCGGTAATCACACCAAAAAGAAGGGGCAAACTGCGGGACGTCAACAGAAAAACACAACAACGAGGCCCCGGACGACCGCGGAAAAATTCAAGCCAGGGTATAAATAAATAACGGCTGAAAAATTAATACGAGTAGGGATAAAACCCGCGACCGCCAGCAACGTGACCACCGGCAATGAGGAACGATCCGATCCTCAGATCACTGCGAACTACTGAAATGGAAAGACGAGTGAACATTGTCGAAGAGATCGACGCGATTTTGGAGGAACGCCCGCCGCCACCATACGATCCGATGCGGCCGGGAATCGAGGAATTGTACCTCGATTTATTCGGGCCAGATTCGGATACCGAGACCGAGCCACCGAATCACCAGAGCGTTCCGGCCAGGAAAACCGTGCCGAAAGTCGGCACGAGGATTCAGCGCTCCGATGCGGCCCAGCGACGGAAAGCAATCTGGCTCGTGGAGGCACCACCACCGTCGCCGAAACGGGGCCGACGATCAACCGAGGGGTACACGGTCCGCTCTACCCTCGGCAAGACCGCCTCAGTGGCCACCAATATGCCATCGATCACGAAGCCACGGATGATCGACGTGGCCACCCAGACCAGCGCCGAGCCGACGACACCGCCGCTTCAACCCGCCGGCCCGACACGACCTCCGCCGATTCCGGTCGAAATATGGCCAGGAATGGTCGTACCGATACCACATTACGCGGTATATAAGAACCGGAAGTATCGGGCCGAAGTACAAGGGAGGAAGTACGTCCTACGGTTCAACGCCAACGGGACATTACGATCCAGCCGGCCCACATAGGCCACTAGTTTCTGGCTTCCGACGGAGGGGGGAGATGTAACGGAGCGCTTCCTTCCGCTCCATTCCTCCTCCGAATTTCCCTCGACCGACCATCCATCAGGGACCGCCGAACACCAGGCGGAGTGCGGCAGTGGCCGCAGAGAGGCAATGCCTCCTTTTTAATCCAACAATACGCGAACTCCGAAGCGTCGGAGAATACCACGAAAACATGTATGTTCTCTCCAGCGGGTCTCCCCAGCGCGTCGAGTTCGCTCGACCCGACTCCGCTGTTCCCGAGATTTCACTGCCGAGTATCTCCCCGATACTACCTCTCCGAGCACCAGGGTACACCCTGGTCGGCCGAGTACACTCGGCACCGCCACTCTCTCTTCTCCGCACGCAGCCGGGGCCCTCTCCGGCTGGCCGAGTTCACTCGGCATTCACGCAAACAGACGAGGGGCGCACCCCCCCGTCAGCCGAGCCCTCTCGGCAGGGAACGGGCACACCCGTTCTCCGATCTAACCGATCCGACGACCTCGCGAAATATCCACCCTCGCGACAACACCCGCGACACGTGTGCACGTTTAAATCCACGCCGATTTAAAGGCCCGCGACGAACACGTGCGACATCGCCGCCGCTGCGCGCGCCCCGCGTCACCGAACTGCGCGCCGCGATCAGTATCGCGCCGACCGCCCGAGCGATATCTTATTTTATATCCATGCGCCGATCGCCGTCTCGCCCGTCCATGGCCACGAACATTGACGCGAAGATTCGGTGCATTCCATCGCACCACTATTAGTTAAATAAAACATCGTTATTTGTTATAATTATTGCCTAACCATTTAATAACACCTTTCTGTCTCCAACGTCCTCGCTTCCCCTCCTGGTAACCGACTGACCGCTCTCCGCGCGGGAAAGCGAGACCGTTTTACAACTATATTCGTGTGCCGCTTTGTCAGGGACAAGATGGAAAGGATTTGCTCCCTCACACGATTTGGCAACTGTCGTGAGCGACACACTTTTGATTAAACCACATTAGAGTTCGGCGTCTACTGACCAATACTATTTATCACTGAAGATGGCTCAATACGAGAGTCGAAACGTTTGATTTTTAATAAAGATTTCTTAATCAAGAAGAATTATAAAGTTTATTGCGCACTGTTTACCGCGCGTTTTCTCATTGCCCCTTGGTTGTTAATATTAGATTAAATTCTCTTGCCTAAATTACGAACTGACGGATGCACGTCACGCAATCGAAGTCATAGCGTCTTTCTCAAGACATTACTCGCACTCGTGGATCTGCATCGATGCGTTCGACTCGTAGGAACGCCTCAGCGCGCTCACCTGCGAGAGGATATTTGGAGCCTTCCTAGCCCATCCATTTTCTCTTTAAAAATAATTACCTCTGGCTGGACGTAACACTAACGAAAATAAACTTTTGCTTATTGTCTAAGTAATTATAAATGTGGTAATATTATTATTAACGAAAAAAAGATAAAATGAATACAGATTTGTCATGGAAAAAGTTGTTCTCAATAAAACTTAAAACATTTGTAAATGAAATATGAAAAAGAATTTGTTTTTATAACAAAATCTAACAATTCTAATAAAAATAAACATTTGCTTATATTATCTTAGTAATTATAAATGTAGTAATATTATTAGCAACAAAATAAAATAAATGCGGGTTTGTCACGAAAAAGATCGACAAAATCGATGCCAACATATCAAATGAAGAAATCTTTAACGCAAGTTGGCTTGTGAATGAAACAAGGCCATCGAGATATCATTTTTATTAAATGTGCAATATCGATACGAATTGTACAATTTATCGAACTTTTACGCGTTGGCATTAATAGAATACTCATGCAATTATTAATGTAAGTTCTTAAGTCGATATTATTGAATAAAAGCGCAACAGCATTAAGGAGTGCTAAGGAATAGTTTGTCACTACTTGTTTAGGCGGCACACCAGAACGCAGCCACTCTCATCCAATATGTTAACATATTGTTATCATGTTTCTCCGATATCATTTGAAACAAAGGTAACAAAGGTACTTTTCCATTAAATGTTATAATGGCTTGATATAGAAACGTAATACATTTAGAACTATCTGGTTTTAAAAGTGGCTTTATTAGAGACCCCGTTGCATCAATACTAATATCACTAACGTCATCTCTTTTCATAAATTGTTTGAATAAAAATAGTTGTTTTGGATTTCAGTACATTACGTAAAACTTATCGATACCTATTTGATGAATGCAACCAATAAACTCCAAATTATATTTTAATTGTATTAACGAAGAAATTGGATCTTTTATTTTTAACCTTCCTAATTCTGCATCGCGATGCAATTATTTAGCTTTACGCAACACACTTTCGGAATATAAATTCGAAGGTTTCATGTCTCCAAATTCCATTAACCCATTAGCTTTTTCTCTGCGCTATAAGTACGTTGATTTTTCGTGTAACTCTTTCACGACGCTCTTTCTTTTATTTTCTTGTCGTTTCTTCATATGAATAACATCGCGAGTGTCATACGTAAAAACGTGTAAATATATACCGTCGGCATTTGGTTCCGTAATGCTGTAAATGTTAATCTTAGCTTTGCACTCGGAACATTTTCTATTATCTTTAAAAAGATGTCAGGGTTACGGTTAATTTTTGCATTTTTAAAATGGAAAGCGCATGGAATTTTTATTTGCTTCCATATATGTTCGTAAATAACATCGGTCCAACCGGTACTTAAAATTTCGTACGGACGATCTTTATATGAAACGACGTGCGTGTCAATCTTATTCCAATCAGATTTTGGTATATGTACTTCTGCACGTAACGAACGTAGAGGATTTAATTCATTCATTGACCAATTGGAATGGATACTTTGATTTGACTCATTTTTTGAGATATCTTTAATAGGAGACGATGTAATTTTCTTTCCATACAATTTATTCAAAATATCATTTCTATTTTGTGTAATATACATATAAATATAAGATTTACACATTTCTCCGTTTAATAAATCTACCGCAGTTTGCCAAATAGGGTCATTATAAGATCGAAATACATTAAGAAAATTAAGTTCTTTCTTTTAGAGCTTCATATTGTTACGACCGAGCGATGTTCCGCTCGACGCTATCCAATTTCCAACGTGAAGATCATTCTTTGCCGACGCGGTTGTCAAGCGGTCGTTAAGCGCTTGTCGGGGGGTTGTTGTAGCGAGTCAGCGGCGCGGCGCGCGAATTTGAACCGTAACGCGGATTATAATTGCGAATAATAATTAATTGTGAAAGTTCTTGTTAATGCTCCCGTGCTTTGTGCGTAATAAAGTTTGTGTTCTTTTCCCAAACTGTTCTTCCTTTCTTGACGCGAATGAACCCGCCGCGAGTGTGACAATATATATCGGATACTATCTTCTTCGGTACGAGGCATCTTGACTTTTTTATAACAATCCAATGTTCTCTAAACGCATGCAGAAAACATACAGCGGCTACAAGCGCGCGGCTCCGTCTTTATACTGTCAGACGTGTCTCGCTATAGCGGAGGAAGAGACATGGAGGGGAGAACCTAAGAATCCTATTAGTACTGCACTCCTTAACGCTGTTGCGCTTTCATTCAATATCAACTTAAGAACTTACATTAATAATTGCATGAGTTCTATTAATGCCAACGCGTAAAATTTCGATAAATTGTACAATTCGTATCGATATTGCAGATTTAATAAAAATGGTATCTCGATGGCCTTGTTTCATTCACAAACCAACTTGCATTAAAGATTTCTTCATTTGATGTGTTGGCATCGATTTTATGAAAATGTACAACAATAAATGATTTTAGTTATCCTTGTACAGATATTTGTAGCTTTTACAAATTTAGAAGCTATAAAAAATGTTAACAGCCATTGCTACGGTGCGCAACGTAGGCTTCTCGAATGAGAACGGACAACATTCAAACATATGATGTTAGTGATTCCGATTTGCTCGTTATATTTCATGAATATGAAGAAGATGCAGATGTTAAACTTGACAATGAAATTGATAAATTCTTATATAAAATTGAAAAGGACAGTAAGAAAGAAGATATTGAAATTCGTCCAAATCCTTATTATTGTCCAGATTTCGGAATGCGCCTTCTTAAATTAAGTAAACATTTTGTACTATGGACTGCTGTCATGTCTACAGCAGATAAAAATTCGAATTCTTTCAATAATACAAGAAATGTAATTGCCTCTTCTGCTCGTAGTGAAGAATACTTCAGGGAAATAGAAAGCTTAATATTTAAAAGTGCTAAATTGAATAGAGTTGACAAATTTATTATTTTGCATTTGAGATCCGATGTAACGGCAGGGCCGTTACGTACATAAAATATATATACACACACACACACACACATATATATATATAGATGCTTGGCTTATTATCCTGCGCTACTTATCCCGCTTGCACGTACACCGCTCGCGCTATCGCACTCGCCTGCCTGTAGGCCGCATACGCCGTCCCGTTCACGCTATCTCTCACAGTGCCCCACGCGATACCGACTTCCCATCACCGGACCGACGGCGCCCAGTGGGGAACGCCAGCCGGGTATATAAACCCGACCGGCCGAGACATCGGGACCAGATCCCATCCTGCGATCCGATTCTTGACACCGACTTGACCAGAACCTACTACCTTTCGGGGCCAAGGTTTCGCTTGGCTCTGCCGGGTTTCATCGGCTTTCTCTACCTTCGGGCTGAGGTTTCACTCAGCTCTGTCGGGTTTCGCCGATTCCTGTCACCGCTCCACGGGCTGAGGTTTTACTCAGCTCTACCGGGTTTCGCCGACTCCTGTCACCGCTCCTCGGGCTGAGGTTTCGCTCAACTCCACCAGGTTTCGCCGGTTTCCGTTGCGAAGGCAGGGCTCGACGTGGCACTCAGCCCTGCCCGCAATACCTAACCGTCCCGCCTGACATTAGCTCGTAAGTGCATATGATAGATTAAGGCCGCTAGTTATAAGTCAATAATTCTAAGATCCTTAGTGGTAATCGCGCCGTGTAAATAAACCGTTGTCGACCGCACGTCGCACCCGTCCTGCGCATCTCATCGTCTTACGCCAACCGGTCTCCGCTTTGCTACCAGCGACACTGCGACATCACCCGGCTCTGCACTACTCTGTATCTACCTTTCTATCAATAAACGATCTTTTCGCCGCCACTTGTGTTCGCGTACGCTTGAGTCTCCCCTCCTCTCGAACTCGGACACCGACGAGCCGATCCGAGCGTCGAGCGAGGTGACCACGTCACATGGCGCCCGAACAGGGACCTGCCCAGTAGAGATTCCGGCTTGCGTGCGCACTCCAATGAAAATCTCTTGGATATACGGCCTTTCGAAAGTCCAACTCGCCACCCAATTAGCCATACACGGCGTCGACAATAGCGATAGTATCGACACGTTACGACATCGATTGCGCAAATTCGTAATCCAAAACCCGGAGCTGTTCGTCGGACAAGACATCGCCGACATGCCAACCGAGGAAAAAGCGACGCCGGGACCGTCCGAGCCGGCCCCTGCCCGAGTCGAGTCAATGCCACTCGACCCCACCGCAATCTTAGACCGAATCTGAAAGTGGGGCCTCTGCTTCGATGGCAAAGAGCCGTTCGCATTCTTCGAACGATTAGAGCAGCTGAGGCAATCCTACTGCTACGCCGACGAATTGTTCCTGCTAGGGCTACCAGAGATGCTGCGCGGAAATTCATTGTTGTAGTATCGCAACAATTACGAGGACTGGACCACCTGGGACACCTTCTGCACCGCTTTCCGACTAAAGTACCTCCCACCCGACTACCAAGACCAATTACGGCAAGATGCTCAGGTCCAAAGGAAAAACCAGGGGAACCCTTTGACCAGTACGCCACGGACCTGCTGACTATGATGAGGCGCGCTGGGGGCTATTCGCCACAAGAGAAAGTCCGCCTGCTACACAACAACTTAAACTCCAGTTACCAGTTATACATCCGGTCGACAGAAGCCACCAGCATTGCGGAGTTAAGCGCCAGGGCAGCCGAACACGAAAGGATACTCCGTCGACAAAAGGAAGAACAGCCTCCGACCCGGAGCCCGCTGGTCGCGGCTGCCTACAGCAGAGAGTGCTGTTGGCTGTGCAAGCAGCGAGGCCACACACGCCTCGATTGTAATCGCGCAAGTTTTGCTCTCGCTGTGGCAAGGCGTGTTCACCCGAGACTGCCACCCACCGTCGGGAAACGGCACACGGGCCGGGGAACCGGCGGCCACCGCCCGTCCCGACAGAACGTCATAAAGTTCACGCCTAGGTCACATCTGAAGATAGCTCCAGCTACTCGGTCGACATCTGTAGGCCCTGCTCGATTCCGGCTCCGAGGTCTCGTTCGTGAGTCCCGCCACGGCCAAATGAGCCCGGTACTGCGGCCACCCCCCTCGGGGGGTAACCCAACAGATCAACTTGGCCGACGGCACCACGGTCCCCATCACCCACACGGTGAACCTACCGATCACCATTATCGACTGTACCGTGACCCACACGTTCCAAGTCATGTCGAACCTCAGCGGGCCGATCTTCATCGGCATTGATCATTGATCTCGGACTAAGCTCGGGGTCGCCCTCCCCGCACCCCCGATCACAAGACCCGCGACCAACCCGTGGTAGGGGAGATTTCGGCCGGGCTAACGCCACGCACCGCGGACGAAGACCAGCAGCTACGAGAATTTCTACACCGGGAGCTAGCCGCCTTTGAGACCATATGCGGCCCGACCGACCGTATTGAGCATCGTATCCGCCTAACTACCGACCATCCAATTAAACAGCGGTACCGACCACGTAATCCAGCCATGCAGGCCGTAATAGACCAGGAAGTGCGCAAGATGGAAGAGGCTGGCGTAATCGAGCCGTCTCAAAGCGCCTGGAGCTCCCCGGTGATACTCATAAAAAAGAAGGACGGCACGTATCGGTTCTGCATCGGACTTCCGGAAACTGAATGACGTCACGCAAAAGGACGCCTATCCCTTGCCGCATATTGCAGCTACGCTCGATAAGTTGCGCGGTGCCAAATATCTCACCACGTTGGATCTTAAAAACAGATATTGGCAAGTCCCGCTGGCACCTGAAAGCCGACCAGTCACCGCGTTCATCGTGCCGGGGAAGGGACTCATGCAATTCCGAACCATGCCGTTCGGGCTACATTCAGCTCCCGCCACATTCCAACGCCTCCTGGACTCTATTCTGGGGGCCAGAGCTCGAGCCCAACGTCCTCGTGTATCTGGACGACATCATCGTGGTCAACCCAACTTTTGAGAAACACCTAGAACACCTGGCCGAGATTTTCCGGCGCTTGCGAGCCGCCAAACTCCGACTCAACGCCGACAAGTGCCACTTCTGCCGGGACAACCTCCGCTACTTGGGTCACCTTATTGACTGCCACGGAATCCGCACCGACCCGGCCAAGGTGAGCGCCATCGTCAATTGGCCAGCGCCCACCAACCTCCGGCAAGTTCGTCAGTTCCTGGGCATGGCGTCGTGGTATCGACGTTTCATCGCGGACTTCTCCACCGTGACCGCACTTCTAACACGCCTGACCCGCAAAAACGCCCGCTGGACCTGGACCGCCATCGAGAACAAGACCTTCCAACGCCTCAAGGACGCTCTAACTTCCGCTCCGGTACTCGCGTGCCCCAATTTTGAGTTGCCGTTCATCCTGCAGACCGACGCCAGCACGCACGGGTTAGGCGTTGTCCTAACACAACGACTGGCCGAAGGAGAACGGGTCATTGCATACGCCAGCCGCACGTTAAACCCCGCCGAGCGGAACTACAGCGCCACTGAGCTGGAATGCCTCGCCGTAATCTGGAGGATTGGCCGGATGCGGGACTACTTGGAGGGATATCGGTTCACCGTGCTCACCGATCACCAGTCCCTCCGATGGCTCCAACGCCTGGAAGCCCCGTCGGGTCGATTGGCTGTTCGAATTACAACATCATGATTTCGAAATCGAATACCGTCGAGGCACCCAGAATTAAGTAGCCGATGCGCTCTATCGTCAACCTGAGGTCGCCACAGCACAACAGACGCCGCCCTGCCCGTGGTATCACCGAATCAGCCGAGAAGTCCAGACCCGAACAGCCGACCGGCCTGACTACCAGATACGGGATGGACTCCTGTACCGGCACATCCTCCACGACCTGGACTTCTGGGAGATGCCCGCCGACGAGGAATGGAAACGATGTGTGCCAACACCCGAGCGTGCCGCCCTGCTCAGACGATGGCACGATGACCCCGCATCCGGACATTTGGGAACTGCCAAAACTATGGCTCGCGTTGCTCAACAGTATTACTGGCCGGGATGCTCCGGGAAATCGCACGGTACGTCCGCACCTGCGCAACCTGTATGGCCCTCAAGGTGTCACAACAACGATCCGTCGGGACCCTCCACACGACCCCGGTCACTGCGCCGTGGCAGCAAGTCCATCGACCTGTTCGGATCACTACCCCGCTCCAACCGTGGACACACGTGGATCCTCACGATGCAGGACCGATTTACGAAGTGGCTCGAAGTCACGCCACTGCGGAAGGCCACTGCAGCAAATGTCACCAGGGCCTTCACCGACCAGGTCGTGTACCGTCATGGGTGCCCACAGCGGATAATAACAATGGGACGCAACTGAAGTCCAAACAGCTAAGGATGCTGCTAACCGCCTTCGGCATCCAACATCGCACCGCGCCGGCATACAAGCCGCAGTGTAATCCGGTCGAGCGGGCCAACCGGACTCTGAAGACCATGGTCGCTCACGTGGGCCGGAGCCAGAAGACGTGGGATGAGCATATCACCGCCCTCCAATATGCTTTTAACACGACCTAGAGCGAGGCCACGGGACACACTCCTGCCTACCTCAACCATGGCAGGGAGCTCGCTCGACCTCATCCGGAGGACCGACGGCACCCGGGAAACACGCCGACTCCCGAGACAACGCACCGACGGTTGTAAGAGGCCTACGACCTCGTGAGGGTGAACTTGAACACGGGCCTTCCAACGTCAAGAACGACATTATAACCTGCGTCGGCGGGAATGGAAGCCAAAGGTCGGGGAGTTGGTGTGGAAGAGAAACCACGTCCTGTCTGACAAGACTAAGGCGTTCAACGCCAAGTTGGCTCCAAAATTCGTGGGGCCCTTGGAAGTCCGGAGGATCATCTCGCCTGTCATCGTCGACCTACGGGACACCCACGGATGCTGGCACCGACAGGTCCATGTACAGGATCTGAAGGCGCACCCGGCCCCACTATACTAATGCAACACCGACTGGTCGGTGGAGTCACGGTTACCGACCGGGAATATCCGCACAGGCGAAACGCACGGACAACGGCCGAGGCCACCGGCTTATCCACGCGCCGAGGCAAGCACACGAAAACAGCGTGCGCCGCATTCCGAGGCAAGCACACGAAAACAACGTGCGCTGCATTCCGAGGCAAGCACACGAAAACAACGTGCGCCGCATTCCGCGGCAAGCACAGAAAAACAACGTGCGCCGCATGCTGAACATTCCACGCCCGCGTATAAAAGACGCACTGAATAGCCGAACGATCAGTCAGTCCGCAGCAGCAACGATGCTGACCGACGTTGAGAAGAGACAGCTCGAGGAATTGTTCGGGCACTGGCCCGACGACGACGATAGCTTCCCGGACCCACCAGGAGTAGCAGCCGCTAGACCACCACGCGGCGCACCGGAACGAGCGACCGATCCACCCCGGCGACTACCCCCGCGGGTGGGAACCGTCACACAACGCTCCGACGCCGATCACAGAAGGAAGGCCCTCCTTCTGTTGACCCCGCCGCCGCCGGATCGACGGCGAGCACAGGGACGGAAACCACCGCCGAGGCCCAGAGCCATTCCGACCGCCTGCGCAGCAGTCCGGGCAATATTTGCGCCGAGCGTACCGAGGCGCGTTAACGCCGAGCGACAAACCGGACCAAGGCCAACGCTGCCGCGTATCCAAGCGCCGAAAGCATCGCTGCCAACGACGAGCCGACCGACAGTCAGGTCGCTCCATGCGGTGGGACCGCGCAATCCCGGGCCAGTGGAGGTAAGGGTCGCCGCAGAAACAATGCTCTACGTGCCGCACCACGCGGTACATACATCCCGGCGGTACCAACGATGGACCCTGGAGGGTCAGTGGACCCTCCGGTTCAACACGGACGGGACCCTCCGGAGCAGCCGTCTACGCCGCGCCAACGACACGGCCTAAAGGGGGGGGGGGTGATGTAACGGCAGGGCCGTTCCGAGCATACATACATATATATATATATATATATATATACATACATATATCTATATATACATAAATGTATACATATATATAAACGCTTGGCTTACTATCCTGCACTACCCATCCCGCTTGCACGTACACTACTTGCGCTATCACATTCGCTTGCCTGTAGGTCGCACACGCCGTCTCGCTCACGCTATCCTGCTCGCGGTGCCCCCATGCGATACCGACTCCCTGCCACCGGACCGACGGCGCGCAGTAGGGAACGCCGGCCGGATATATAAGTCCGGTCGGCCGAGACATCGAGACTAGATCCCATCTTGCGATCCGACTCCTGACACCGATCTAACCAGTACCTACTACCTCTCGGGGCCAAGGTTTCGCTTGGCTCTGCCGGTTTCACCGGCTTTCTCTACCTTCGGGCTGAGGTTTCACTCAGCTCTGTCGGGTTTCGCTGACTCCTGTCACCGCTCCTCGGGTTGAGGTTTCGCTCAGCTCCACCGGGTTTCGCCGGTTTCCGTTGCGAAGGCAGGGCTCGACGTAGCACTCAGCCCTGCCCGCAATACCTAACCGTCCCGCCTGACATTAGCTCGTAAGTGCATGTGATAGAGATTAAGGCCGCTAGTTATAAGTCAATAATTCTAAGATCCTTAGTGGTAATCGCGCCGTGTAAATAAACCGTTGTCGATCGCACGCCGCACCCGTCCTGCGCATCTCATCGCCTTACGCCAACCGGTTGCGTCTCCGCTTTGCTACCAGCGACACTGTGACATCACCCGGCTCTGGACTACTCTGTATCTATCTTTCTACCAATAAACGATCTTTTCGCCGCCACTTGTGTTCGCGTACGCTTGAGTCTCCCCTCCTCTCGAACCCGGACACTGACGAGCCGATCCGAGCGTCGAGCGAGGTTACCGCGTCACAAATTCATCGTTCCTACGGACGGTCGGGGTAACATCGTGTGGGAGTTGCGATATGGAGAAGAGTCGCGATTTTCTCGCGCGGCGGGAGTTGAAGGGATGTGTGCCTATCGCGTTTGGAAACGGGAGTGTATCGAGTGTCTCGAGGTTTTGAAAGATAGGTGTAAGAATAGAGTCGATCCTATGGTTACTGGAACGATAAATTCTCTAGTCTCTCGAGTAGCGCAGTTGGAGGGTGCGAGACTTACTTTGAATCGACGTTTCGATTACTTGGGTGCAGGATACGACGGTTCGAAGGGATTCGAATGGGTGGATATCCTAGACAGCCTTCGCGAATCGCGTACGAACGGGTGCGGTGGTAACATCGAGTACGTCGAACCCCGACGGTTTTTCGAGGGACACAGTGCTCGAGCGAGTCGATCTCGATATGCACGCGTATTTGAAGGTCAACACCGTGTTTCACGGGGAGTCGCGAATAATAAGAGCGCTGTTAAGAGCATTCGCACGAGGAATCGTTAGCTATTCGGTATGTCCGATCTACGAGAATGGTACAACGGAGACGTTATGAATGTTGTTCTGACGTCGCTGGAAGAATTTCAGGAACGCGACAGCGGTTGGGCATTACTTCGGATATTAAATTTGATAATTAATGTGAACAAGTGTAATCCTATGCACGCTGGATGTTGGATGACACTTCCTTTGAAAATAAGAGAGTTGTGATTAACGTACGTTCAAACGACAACACTGCTTCGCGTGAGCGATGATGGCCGTTCTATATCCCGTTGATCTACTCCCGGATAGACCTTCGTCGTATCCTCACTATTCGTTGGTGCTGAGTTTCGATGATATCGACTTTCCTATGACGTTACGAAACATCGCTAGGTTCGAATGTCTTAACGATTTGTCTATCAACATATTTGCCATTCGAGAGAAAAGGGAGAGGAACGATATCATGATCCTTCCCTTGTCGCTCACGGGGAACAAGAAGTCTATGCACGTGAATTTGCTCTATCTGTCGAACGAACGGCGCGGTGATAATGTTGGTCACTTCGTATGGATAAAGCACCTGTCTCGACTGTTAACATTGCAAATAAACAGGCATAATGAGAAAAAGTACATATGCGATCGGTAAGCGTAAGAGAGATTATGCTCGTCGCGAGGTAAATTTGTATTAATCATAAATCATTTTTTTAGATGTCTGCATTATCTTTATTCGAACAAAAAACTGATGGCGTATAGCGTCGAGTGCAGAAGAGCGAACGACTGCGCCGTTATTCTTCTGAGCGAGGACGACAAGTGGCTCTCTTTTCGCAATCACGACAAAGGAGAGACTACGATTCGTCGTGTACGCTGATCTGGAGTGCGTTTTAAAAAAGGGAGATCAATGGGATTCGTTGGAATCTCGACGATAGATTCGCCTATCAACATCACAAGGCGTTCAGCGTGGGATATTATTTGCGTGACACGTATAACGGAATCGTATCCGCGTATAGATCTCGTCGAGGCGACGATTGCGTCTCGTGGTTCGTCGAGGAGCTGCGCGCTCTCGCGTGTCGTGTGAGGAAGGTTCTCTGCGCGAGCGTATCGATATCGGAGCTCACACCGGACGAGCGGAGTGCTTTTCAAAAGGCGACAAATTGTCACATGCGGAAGGATCTTTGGGCCGTATGATATTCGCGTGCGTGATCACTGTCATCTTACCGGTACAGAGAACCCACGTATGCGAGCTGCAATTTGAATTATCAGAACGCGTTCGTTATTCCTGTTTTTTTTTCACAATCTATCCGGTTACGACGCACATTTTATCATCAAGGATATAGCAAACGCTTTCGAAGATAGAGTCGATCTGTTACCGCTAAGGAGAATTATATCGCGTTTTCGAAAATTGTCAACGATTTGGCGTATGGAAAATGGAAAAATTGCGTTAAGCTACGTTTCGTAGATTCGTTTAAGTTTCTTAATACTAGTTAAGAAAAAATAGCTTCGTATCTCGGGAAAAATTGAGAATCGCGCGATTCGAATTCTCCGATCTCGTCGCAGAGGATTTCGAGTTGCTCACGCGCAAGGGCGTATTTCCGTACGAGTACGTCAACAGCATTGATAAATTATTAGAGACCGAGTTACCGCCGATCGAAACCTTTTATAGTTCTTTAATTGACGAAACTGTGAGCGTTAGCGATTACGAGCACGCACGAAAGGTGGGAGCGTTTTCGCGTAAAGACTCTCGGAGAGTACAGCGATTTATATTTGAAAATGAATGTGCTTCTCTTGGCGGATGTTTTTAAAAATTTTCGGGATACCTGTATGGAAAGTTACGGTTTGGATCCAGCATATTATTTCACATTACCGGGATACATGTGGGACACTATGTTGAAATACACGAACATTCGATTCGATCTGCTTACCGATATCGATATGGTGCTGTTCGCAGAGCGCGGTATACGCTGCGGTCTGAGTCAATGTTCGAATAGGTATGCGCGAGATAACAATCAATACGAATCGTCATACGATTCATCTCGACCATCGTATCTCATGTTCTACGACGTGAACAATCTCTACGGCTGGGCCATGTGCGAACCCTTACCGTATGTGAAATTTCGAGAGTCTCGACGTTATGTCTGTGCCACCTGACTGCGATATCGGTTATATTCTAGAGGTCGAGTATCCGCGATATCTTCACGACGGCCACGCGGATCTTTCGTTCTGTCCGACGCGCGAGAGACTGCCGGGAAATCGAAACGAAAAGCTACTCGCCACGCTCTACGACAAGTCGCGTTACGACGCATTATCGCAATCTTCAGCAGTGCGTGCGGCACGGTTCACGTGTGACGAAGATCTATCGTGCATTGCGATTCGCACAGTCTCCTTGGCTGCACGCGTACATCGAACTCAATATGGAACGGAGAACTCGCGCGAGCAATGAGTTCGAGAGGAATCTGTATAAGCTGATGAACAACGCGGTTTTTGGCAAGACAATGGAGAACGTGCGCGATCACATAGACATGAGGCTCGTGACATGTTGGGATGGAAGATCGGCGCGGAATCGCTGATCGCGAAACCGAATTTCCACAGCAGGAGCATCTTCGACGAGAATCTCATGGCTGTCGAGTTGCGCAAACTCGAAGTTGTAACGATACGTCCTTGCGCGCTAGATTTATGCTACGGTACGGACATGGGGACGTGCGCTCGGAATACGCTCGTCGGATGTAGGGTTCGTGAGAGGATTGCAGTCGCCGGGTTTTAAATATTTTATAATGATTTTGTTATATAAATGACGTCTCTTGCAGCGCGGTCTCTCGTGGTCGTCTCTCGCTCGTCATTTTGCACTGTTCGTAATGCGGTTGAATTGATGATGCGACGGATGACGTAACGCAGTCTGATCGTGATCGTATCGGTGATGCGTTGCTAGGCAACCGGGCCCGCGCGTGGCTGAGTGTTCGGACGCGTGCTAGGCAACAGTCGATGCTCGCCGTGACACGCGTGGTGACAGATTCCGTAAGAAAGTCCGAGAATACTTCGACTTTCTGGATGAGATGAAACGAAAACACTGAGAACGCTCGGTATTGTCGTGGGGAGAAAAATCCGAGAACGCTCTGATTTTTCGAAAAGGAAAGAACGAAAATACGGAGAACGCTCGATATTCTTGTGGAGCGAAAAATCCGAGAACACTCCGATTTTTCGAGAAGGAGAGAACAAGAATACGGAGAACGCTCGGTATTCTTTAGGAGAATCTCATCTCGCTGTTCTTGGTGTTTCGGAACGGACAGGTCGGATGAGCGGATATGTCTCTCTCTTACATGAAATTCGTCGGGTATTTATACCCATTTCCACGCCACGTGTCAACGTTTAGTTTGTTAACCATTGTCAAGTAAAACAGCTGATCGGTCACGTCGTTGACGCGTGACAGCTCAGCGGCGCGCATGTATTGTTCGGTCGCGGCCAAGGGTGTTCGGACGGCCTCGGGCGGGCGGATGATGCGGGCTGTATAGCGCGCGCTGGCAACGGAATACCTTTCGGATGCTCCGTTACAAAGTTAAGTTTAACAAACCGATCTATGTCGGTATGTGTATTCTAGAGATATCTAAGACGCGTTTGTACAACTTTCATTACGATTATATGATGCCGCTTTATCGCTCTAAATGCAAAATCATGTACACGGACACCGATAGCTTGATATATTTTCTGGAATGCCGGAGCGTTTACGAGAATATAAAGCGGGATATCGCGAGATTCGACACCAACAATTACCCCGATGACAACGCGTACAATACACCGCGCACGAATAAGAAGGTTCTCGATTTAATAAAGGACGAGAACAACGGAGCGATCATGACGAAGTTCATAGGACTCAGGGCGAAGATGTACGCTCTGAGAGTTCTGAGAAAGAGCGATACGAAGAGAATAAAGGCCGTCAAGAGAAATCGCAGAAAGGATAACGTTCGAGGATTTCGCGCGTTGCTTGAATGAATCGTCGCAGCAATCGCAGGCGTCAGGCGTGCGTACGCTCGTTGCACGAGGTTTACACTGTGTCCGAATTAAAGCTAACTTTGAGTTCTCACGACGAGCGATACTTAATACCCGACTCCACTGATACATTATCATGGGGTCATTATAAGATACCATTATTACATACTAATATAGTATAAAACTTTTACCAATGTAGAATAAGTAATCATTTTACTTTATACTCTTTATTCATTATAATATAACCGTTTTATGTATCCAAGAGTTGTGCGTATTGTCCATTCCTAACCATTTGACGAAAACTCTATCGTTCTTTCTACGTAGCACTTTCTCTACGAGATAGATATCGGGATTGGAAACTCGCAGTAATTCGTAGAATCCTCCGGCTATTGGTTCTTTGCGATAGTCTTTCAGTAGATATGTCACGGGATTCATGCGTTGCACCTTGGCGATTCGAAAAATCTCGTCCAGTTAGGCATATATCCCTTCTCGAAAATCGTTTTGAACTTGCTGACATGTACCGGATCGTTCACCTTGAACCTCGCGGGAGTTGCGATCTTCAAGTGACTGTATACTGTAGAGAGGAGTCTTTTGGCAACGGCGGGAGTTACGTTCGCAGGTCGCATTCCGATCGTTCGATGCGCGTGGTTGTTATACTCCGAAATTAAACGCGGTAGAGCGTCGAGCCATCTGTACGATCCATTGAGCGTGAAGAACCTCCACATGTCGTTCTTGAGCATACGATTAAATCGCTCCACCATCGCCGCCTTCATCACCGAGTACGTCGAGTAGTAACGTATATCGTACTTGTCCGTAACTGCTTTTACGGAGGCGTTGTAGAACTCTTGCTCTTGTCCGTTTGTAGATTTCGCGGATGTCGAACATTGTCGCGAAATATCTTGGAAAACGCCACGGCTACCTCGCTTCCGCTCTTGCTTTTTAGCGGCACCGCCCACGCGTACTTGCTCAATACATCGATAACCATCATCACGTAGTTATAACTTTTGCTTCATTGCGCGTATGGACGCATCTCGACGACATCGGCCTGCCACAGGTCGTCGTAACCGCGCACCACGATTCGACGACGCGGAAGATTTCTTCGCGTGGGCGCGTGAAGCTCCTCGAGCGTGAGTCTCCTCTTCTCGACGCTCATCGTTGATTTACGAGGAGGCGCGATTCGCGCTGATTTTATTCGTGCTCGTCACGTTCAACGAAGTCAACGTCTCTCTCGTTACCGCTTTGTCTGTCAGTTCTCTCTCTCGCAATTCTTGTCAGATCTATCACTTGTTCCTTGTTCCAAACATTAATTGCGTGTTTCGTAGTATTTGGAATTAGCGCGACTAGTAATTCGTCTATTGTTTCCTTAGTCACCATTTTATCCACGTTCAACGAAACCAGCGTCTTGTCCAGCGTCTCTCTCGTTACCGCTTTGTCCGTCAGTTCTCTCACGATTCTTTCGCAATTCTCGTCAGATCTATCATGCTACGCGCGAGATTGTTCACATCCGTAGAGATCCTCTCGCGACTCGTCGATGACGCGTCGAGCTCGCTCCGCAGGGATTTCTCTAACTTTTGCAGGGATTCCTCTAGATTTTGCAATGATTCCTCTAGGCTCCGCGTTCGTTTTTCCTGTGCGTCACCGAGCGTCTCGATGATTTTTCGGATCTCGCTTGAGTCTTTAGCTCGTAATTCGTCTCATTTTTCGAGCGCTCGTTCTATCGCACTGTGAAGTATGGTCAGGTTTCTAATTCGTTGGTCGTCCCGTTTCTCGAGCTCTCGTTCCGTCACGTTTCTCGTCTCTCCTATTCGTTTGTCGAAATCGACGAGCGAGATCTTCTTCCTCTCCTCGATCTGTCGCAGGGATTCCTCTAAATTCCGCGTTCATTTCTCCTGAGCGTCACCGAACGTCTCGATGACCTTTCGGATCTCGCTCAGATCTTTCTCTCGCAATTCGTCCCGCTTCTCAAGCTCTCGTTCCATCGCGTCTCTCGTCTCCTCTATTCGTTTGTCGTGATCGACGAGCGAAGCCTCTCTCTTCTTCTCGAAGTGTCGCAGAACGTCCACTTCGATTCTTACGTCAATACTGTAGAAAAATATTCCGAATTCGCTTGTTCATATCTTCCAGCTGTTTTCGTAGCTCGTTTGTTAGAGCTTTCGACTCCTCGCTCCTTACGCGTCGACATAACCCTTGGTCGTCGCGTCGGCATCGTCGATCGGCGTATCCAAATGGCGTATCTTGCGTCTGTTGACGTCATAGTCGTCCGGATTCAGGCAGAGCACGCTGCGACGCACGTACACCCGCAAGGATGCGATCGTCGAACGATCGTCGACGTCGCGCTGCCTCTCCAGAGATTTCCCGAATTTGTCACGGACATCAAGCCCTCGCGGGTGACGAATCTACCGCGCGCGACAATCTGCTCGTAATCTCGGCGATCTGCGTATCGTATTTTAGAAATAATCTGGCTACGAGCGCCATAGATTCCTCCAATTCGCTGATCGACCTGCTCTCGTTCGTCTCCGACAGCAACGCTCGAGTGCTCGCCGAAAGTTCGCTCGTCTCGGAGATCCTCTGCGTCTCGAAATGCGCAATCTACGTAACTCTTCATCACGGCGTCGGTATCAGTTCTTGGTACGGCTAAACGCCGTATGGTTCTGTCTCTCGCGTCGTAGTAATCGTCACTTAGACAGAGCGCGTTGTTACACACATAGCAATACAAGGATTCGATTGACGGTCGTGAGCGTGTCCTGTCGCCTCCGCCGAATGACTCCAACGGTCTTCCGAATTTCACCAACATAACGGAAATATCGGTCGCCGCGAGCGCGTGCCGTGTTTTACTCGATCGCGTCGATCTTGCGAAGCTCCTCGAGTATCGACAGAATCTCGTTGTCGCAAGTGTCATTGCCAGCTCGTCGAGAGGCAGCGAGCAATCGAAGACGATCGACTAGCTCATTGGGATCGTCCCAGTGAACATACTCGATTCCTTTGTCTCTCACCCGCATAGCGGATGGAGCAGAGCCGATTCCTCTTTTTCTCGCTTTACCAGTACCAGCGCCAATTTTGTCTCTATCAAGCAATAGCGGCGCGATGATATGCTTATACTTGAAACCTTTATTTCCTAGAATGGACATAAGCGCGTTGTGGCTACGCCGATGGGTATTCGTAGTCAACAGTATACTCTTGTACGTTTGCTTGTCGTTCTCCGTGTACACGGCGTCGTCCGGAAGTCTCTTGAAGATCAATTCGTATAAGCCCGGGGTACCCGGATATCGTGCGTCGCCCGCGGCCACGTCGAATCACCTATCGCCAAGCATCGAGCCGCCCGAGTCGAAGTACACCCCGTAAACGTGATCGATCTCGCTCTGTCTGTCTCCGCTTAAAAGCGCACCCATATATTTGCGACCTAACAGTCCCCATTGCGCGTTCGAGATCGATTCCTCTGATTCGTTTCTTCGCGAGACTCGCTGTCGCGATCGAGGGCGATCTCGTCGAGAGGCGTCTCTTCGTTGGTCTCGACGGTATCGTCGTCCGTCTCGCGTTTCCTCTTAGCGCCGACGAATGCGATCGGGTCGATTCTCTCGGTCGACTAGTCTCACGCGGTGTTCTCGGCGATTCGTTTCAACGGCTGAACGATCGGTTTGAGTCGCCTCTGCGATCTCCTCTTCTATCTCACCGGTCTTTAACTCTCTGTACTTTTTATGTATAGAGTCCTGAGTTTTCATCTCTCGTGCCGTTTTTTCCCGCCGACCGACATCCGTACTAGCCGCAGCGTCGACGTCCATATTCGCAGCAGCGTCCTCCTCGTTGCACAACTGATCGCTTTACATCACAGCGAAATCGTTAAATCTACCGTTCCTTAATGCGCTGTCCTTATCGATGACTACGAAACCGTATTTGCGTTTCCCCCACACGCGACACAAGGCGTAAAAATCCTCGTACGACATATCCGTGTTTATGTGCTTTAGGTTAGTGCCATCCTGCTAAACAGAATCAAGAGATTCGCGTTGTCGCGTATCAGATGTTTCGGAATTTTAGCGTATATCTGACAAAGATAGAAACAATCGATGTTGAGGTGTCGATCCATGGCGAAATATTCCCTGATCTCGTTCTGCTTCACAGACCGTCGTCGAACACGAATCGAGAAACGCCTCGCTCGATGGCATGACGTCACTATTGTTCGAGAACGCGCGATAGCCGATCTCGTCCATCGATTCGAACAGCTCCGCCAGGTATCGATACTTCGGTTGTTGCAAGGATTTCGAGTAGACGTACACGCGCGCCGTGCGGACTTTCGAGCAGCTCGTTTTACACGTTCGTTTTACCGCAGTTGAAGGGGCCGCAAATGATGCAACGTATCGTGTTCGGTAGTAGAGGGCCGTGTCTGCACGCCCTCCCGACCGCGTCGCCCGAGATTCGTCGAACCTTACAGTCGAGATTGGGCACTCTTATAGCCAGCGACCGTCGAACGAATCGCATTTACGCGCGCGTGTTCGCTTCGAGAAGACGTGACCGATAATCGCTCCACTTATACTCGACGGCGATTCAATCGCGCACATTGATCGATATGTTTCCCCTATTGACCGACAAACGCGATATTCTCAATCTATCCGCCGAACAGTTGCGACTTATCCCGAGGATCTTTTTCGTACGCGATTTCGACAGATACGTGGAGCTACTGTGGAATAGACTACCCGATCATCTGAGAGCGGACCCCGAGGTGCAACGTTGTCGCGTGTGTCTGGAGCATTATAATCGTCCGTGGCAACGATCGCACATAGACGGTCCTGCGCCTTTTATCAACAATTGTAACGAATGCTTAGCGGCGCGGGATTACTCGATACGGCGATAAATACGTTTCCCTTCGAACTACATATTCCCGGGTATTATTTTTGCGGACCCGACACCCATCTCGCGAAGCGATTGGCGCGCGGTGATCGAGGCGTAAACTCGTTGGACGCGACGTGCCGCAAGCACGACATCGCCTACTCGCGAAATAAGGAACTCGCCGATCGCCATGTCACCGATCGAGCTCTCGCCGAGAAAATGCGCGAACGTATAACGGCCGGAGATTCCACCTTCGCCGAGAGAATCGTCGCGACCGCCGTATGGGCTGCTATGAAAGCAAAAACAAAGCTAGGCATAGATTTGAGAAAGAAGAAGAGGAAGACGACAACGACGAAAGAGAAGATACTTTCGACGGCAAAACGCGGAGGCTTATTGCCCATTTTTCCGATACTAGGCGCGCTCAGTTCTTTGATCGGTGATGTTGCGGGCGTCGCGAAGGCGGTGAATGCCGGTAAGGCCGCTCGGCATCAACTGGAGGAGTTGCAATGTCACAATCGGGCGATGGAGGGTCACGGATTGCACTTAACGTTTTACAAACGTGGCAGCGGTGTGACGAGAAGAACGAAAAAAAAAAATCATGAAAGGAAACGTTAGGATCGCTCGAGTTATCGCTCTCTGGCATTACGAACGAACAGTTGAACCACTCGACGCGTTGTCTGCGAGTATCCTTCTTCGGAGGAGTGTTTATGCGTGACGCATTACCATCGAAGGCGCGACGCACCGTGAGCGGCATCGTGAATCTCGACGACTTGACGGGTTCGGGTACTCACTGGGTGAGTACCGTCGCCTATGCGAAGAGGGGAAACTACGCGATTTACTTTGACGGTTTCGGCAATCTTCGACTGAGAGATATCTCGGCGGCGACGTAAATATAACGTATAATCGCGGATTGTATCAGACGTACGATCAGAGCATCTGCGGTCAGTTGTGCGATTTCTCTCGAGGATCGGTCGCGATGTCGCTGAGTCTTTCGTTCACCGGTAAGAGTAGCGTCCTCACGGCGTGTTATTTTCCCGCCTTAGATCTGAGCGACGACGATTACGAGTTAGGTCTTACGAATTTCAAGACGTACAACATTATACCGAACGTCGATTCTACAATAAATAATAAGTTCTATTACGACGACAAAACGATCGTGATTCCCGTGAGGGTTCGTACGAGTTGAGCGCGATAAACATGTCTGAACGCCGTTATCTCTAAAAAACGAAGGATCGACGAAAGCAAGAGGACGAGCGACGATGAGAGCCACGACATCTACGACGAGAGGGACGAGGGCTAGAGGGGCGCGCGGTCTCTGATCATTTGCGCCAACGAGAACACCATGAGAAGCAAGATCAGGTGCGAGCATTGAATTTCGCGTAACCGAACAACATCGGTCCGCTCCTGGGATTCTCGTCGTCGCGCGTGCTACGACCGAACATATGGTACACATCCGACGGGCCCATGAATATCATAGACGTGAATATCATTTGGGTGGAGTGCAATACCGCGGGTGCGTACAACAACGACGAACCGGTTCACACGAGTTTTCCCCGAATGTTCCCCTGGGCTATAAACTGTCGAACGCTCAGACATCGATCATTTACTTTCCGATCATCGCGCGAAACGTCACCGATATCACGCTTCGAGTCGTCGAATCAGGACGGGCGACCGATCGACTTTCGCGGAGAGGAGGTAACGGTGCGACTTCACGTGCGACGACGAAGGCATTAGAGAGATGCGCGAGAGCAAAAGATGCTCGTTCTAAACCAAGTGGTACGCAAGAGGAGAAGGAGGAGACGCAAACGCTACATCCGCGATCCTATCGCGAAACAACGCGACGAGGAAAATGCGCGAGGAAAGATCGAACAAGTTGAACGCCACAAACATCGCGTTCTTAAGATCTTTAGGTTTTGTCGTGCAGACTTGACATGGCGAGCGACATTTTAACTATCGGAGGTGCCCCGATCTTTGACGATCATATCGTGAGAATAGAGACCCACACTTACAATCTGTACGCTAACACCACGTTCGGATATAGCGACGAGATACGAATACCTATACAACAGCAGGATATGTACACGTTGCCGTGCGAAAATTTTCTGTACATCGAGGGAAAGTTCACGGCGAGAGAGAGCGCGAAGGAAGGCACGGCGAAGGAAATTACGAGAGCGAAGCTAGTCAACAACTGCGTTTATGTTTGACAAGATTCGATACGCGCTCAATGGCGTGGAGATCGATAAGAGCAGAAGCGTCGGGATAATGACCTTGATGAAAAACTACGCATCATTGAGCTACGAGGGATAGAGCTTTACAGAATACCGGATGGGAAATACCGCTTATAGCGTTGGACGATTTCAACTTTTGCGTGTCTCTCAACATATTCCTCGGTTTCTGCGAGGATTACAAGCGCATAGTGATAAACACGCGGCACGAACTCTCATTCTGATACGCGCTTGCAACGATAACAATTGTGTCGTGGCGCATTCGGATCAAAGACCAAAGATCACGTTGTTGAGATTACAGTGGCGAATGCCGCACGTGATACTGAACGTCAACAAACTGTCGCTTCTGCGAACGTTGAACAGCGGATGATACCTAAGCATGGGCTTTCGTTCATGGGATCTGTACGAATTTCTGCTATTGCAAAGTATGACCAAGCATTCGTGAGCTGTAAAAGCGGCGACGCAATTGGAGAAACGTGATACGTGATCTTCGCGCTACAGACCGGAAGGAAAAACGTACTGTCGGAAGACTTTTTCTAAATTCGACGATTGCAAGCTGACTAATGTAAAACTCTATTTGAATTCCGAGGTCTATCTCTACGACGATATGAATCTAGATTTCGAGCGTAACAAGTTCGCCGTGTTGTACGATATGTATCTGAAATTTCAAAAGCCATATTACGAGTGCGAGACCTGCGAACCGTTCATGACTGTACTAGATTTCTGGAATACGGTCCGCTTGTGGTCATTGCTCTCGCCAGAACGAATCGATCAAGAGCGTCACCGTCAACGTTCACGTAGAATTCGAATGCAAAGAGAACGTTCCGGCTAACACAACTTATTGTCTCATCATTCATGATAGAATTATAGAGTATAACGCTGACGAACGTCGTACGTAAACTCACATAAAAAAACAGAAAACCGCGGTCCCTATGCGATAGCGATAACGAACGTATAAAGAAGAGCGGAGCGCAAAGATATCGAATTGCCCCGTCTCGCGACGATGTCGAACGTACCGATCTTCGTCGATCTGCAAGGTTTTACCATTCGGGAGAAATTTACGGTTAAAGAGGTGGCGATATTAAGAAATGAAAAAGAGCTGACTCATCGAATGTTTCGAAAAGTGATACCCTGGAATCTTCTTACAAAGGCGGAGAAATCTAAAGCATGCTGGATAACCTCCAATCATCACGGTCTGCAGTGGAGCGACGGCGACGTCGCCTACAGACTCTCGAAGCCCGTGATTCGAAGCGGCGTGTGCGACCGATCGCGAGACGCGCCTAGAGTGTACGTCAAAGGCTTGGAGAAGAAGAAGTAGTTGAAGGAGATTCTCGGCGGCGACGTCATCGCGGACCACGACGTGATCGTCGAGACTATCAACGCGGATTTGGAGGATATAGGGCGCCTAAACCCTGGACGATGTTCGTACTTTCCACTGCGATCGTCATGCGAAGAATTGCGCCATGGAAAACGTGTGCAAACTATACAATTGTGATCGAAACAACAGGAATGTATCACCGAACTGTAATGTTGCGTTAACGATTTATATCATATTATATCATATTATATCATATATCAGATTGTTTTCAACCATTGTATCATATATTAGATTGTTTTAAACTATTATATATCAAATTCATTGCTTATATTATAATCAGATTCTTTTATCGCTCGCAGCACTTATATACATGCTTGGGGAAATACAAATAAAAAAAACATTTTTACAATATACTCGTATATCTCACTTTATTTCATCTCAATCTTACATCCCAAAGAACAAAGCAACGAGTTCGCAATCGATAATGTTACATGTCATTCACCGTTTTCTTCGACATGGCCAAGTAAGCCGCGAGCGTTTCCAGGCGTAATATCTGGTTGTTGATTCTTTCGAAACGCACGGTCATATTTCCAATATGCGAAGGATGGTTCTCCGTTGATACTCTGCAGATACTTCGAGAGAACATGTCGTTGCTCGAGAAGCTTCCGAGAAGCCTCCACGTATCGGACGACATCGAAACCTCCTTGCCATGATTACTATATGAAACTTGTATTCCGTCTTAGTCAAAGGATATTTTTATTCTAGAACTCTAACTGGATTATTCATACAACCGTGTTGTTATAACTCGACGCGATCGACCTGTCATCGTCGAGCGTCCTCTTCCTCCTCCTCGCGTCGTCGCTCTCATCGACTCGATGCGTCTCGGAATCCTGCGAATGCTCGATATCGTACATCTTTATGATCAGTGCGATGCTGATCGCGCGATACTGTTCGTAAACGTTTCGTATCCTTCGCTCTATACACTATACGAAAACTTTCGTGCCTCTTCCTCCTCCTTCTCTTCTAAATCGTCCTCGCTCGAAAATACGTTCCTCATCTGAGCGAGTCTTTTCAAAACAGCGCGCAATTGTTCTAACAGTCCGTCCCTTGGACACACGATACCAAAAATCTCCGAGTCGAATTTACCGGCCATAGTTACACTTCTGGTAAACTTGTACTTGAAGAACAGTCGTTTAACAATAAAGTACAGATTACCGTCGATGTATCGAACGGCGGACGTTACGGTGAGTAGAATCTCCGGAAATATCGCGTGCAACGAATTATGTCTGACGGCTATTATCGAGCAGTCGTCGATCTCGGCCACGATCTCGTCGTTGTAAATCGCGAACATTCGTCCCACGTTAGTATTAACTACAGCGTTGATTTTCGCGTTAAGAGGAAGATTCATATCCTTCAGTTTCCTCGGCCAACTCGGTACCAGCTCGAAACTCAGATATTCTGTCATGTAAACTGTATCGTCTACGAACAATACGAATTGGCCCGAGGGTTGATACGCCAAACGCGTAAAATTATCGGGAAGAAAACGCAGATAGTCCGTCAGTAACAATGACCTGTCATAAGATTTTCCGTTTAAATCGACCGACCATAAGTGACGCCGATACGCCACGTACATTCTATTTTCTAACATCAACACCGCATCGCAACGCGCACAGATCCACGGAATCGCCCGTGTCGCGTGTCGCGATCGTGTTACTACGGTTGTCATCGCTGATCTCAAGACTTCGCTCTTATTCCTTAAACCGTATAAATTCGGAATGGTGAGAAAATCCGCCTCGCTCAATTGCACGGGAAAAGTCTTAGAGAGGACGAAGGCGTACATTATCGCATGTTTCTGAGGACTGTGATGTAATTCTAACGCGTGGTCAATCTCGTACATATGCACCAGATGAATCATATCATCAGGATTAGCGGTCAGCTCGATGTGCCACTTCTCCGCATTATCCACGAACACCTCTGACACTTCGGACGATGGTAAAAAAGCGTGAGCTAGCAGTTACCTGGTTCGTCCAGCAATGACGGACATATTCGGCTACCTTGATGTCGAGGATCTATGAACATGTGAAAACTCTTCCGATACGATAGCACGATATCGGGATTCATCGAATCGCGCTCGAACGTCAGCCATGAATTCGCCGCTCACATCTCGAACGCGACCTCGGTGACTCGTAGAACGCTCTCGCTCGCCAGGTGAAAGTTCCAAGTGAGGCGCGTCTTCGCCCATTTCCTCGGAGACTTGTCCAAGTCAAAACTCAATATATCTTTGACGCCACATCGCGGTTTACGCATCTGTTCCAATCTAGCTTCGTTAAGAACGCCATTACCAGGTAATAGTCCTGGAAAAGCATGATCGCATGTCTCAGAGCCAACGTCGCATTATCGTTTGCACATTATTGCCGTTCAGATATCCATAGGTTTGCAAAAATCGAATCGCCTCTTCATCGTTATCGGCGGCGGGGTCGCTATCGGCAGCGGAATCGCGAATCGCCGCGATAACGGCTATCGCGCACGCGATCTCGCGCGCTGGCATCATCGCATGAGGCGGAAGTCGAATCGACACTGCGCGTCGCCGACCGAAATATGCGCGAGCCGCTCGATCGATGTCGCCATCGGTCGCGAGGGGGCGGAGACCGATGCGATGAATCGATCTAAGTCGCGAATTGGAAATTTCAACCGCTTAATTTCCATTCTCTATTGCATGATAGCGAGATTATTCTCGTCGAACGAGCCCAACTATAAGATCTCTCGTCGCGCGATTACACGCCAACAAATGACGATCTCGCTAAAGATTTCATACGCAATACCATTAAAAAAGTACATAATAGAAAACAAAAAGTAAAAGCATAACAACGATAGAATAGCGATACAATAGAAAAAATAAAGAACGATGAAATAAATGATAGACGAATCTTCTGCCGTTGCGATCAGACTTCCTGTACTTCCTTCACGCGTAGCGAACGCGAAAATGACGCATCACAAAATCTAAATATCCTTTTTTCCTCATTACTCTTTACCTCTCTTTTTACATTCCTAATAAAATAATTCCTAATAAATCTCTCGTTATTATTAACACTCGTACGACGATTTCCTCCTCGCGCGACTCCCACCTCTCGTCTCTCTCATACGTTCCCGATAACGCCACCCTCAGTATCGCAAATTGAAAACTTCTGGCGCGTCGCCGATCCGCCTCTTGTCTCTACGATATGGAAACGAATGAGGAAAGGAAACTCCGTTTTTCGCGGTTAGTTCGCAGCAGTGATCGTCGCAACAATGATGCGTATTAATGATGATTCGCATTGTTCTTTTTTTATTTCAACATATCTCGTACATATATTCATTGTTTTATTACTCAGCATACACTTACGAATTCATCATATTTGTATACATATTCTTACACATATATTCGTATACATATTCGTGTACATATTCTTATACATATATTTATATCAGTATATTAGTATACATATTAGTATATACTCTTATACATAGACTCTTATACTACTGTGATCAAATAAACGAGATTTTTGTTATAGAGTGAAAAATCTTTATTTATTCTTCAAAATCAAATTCGTCGCCTTCAAAATAATCCCTTCCCGATGCAATACACTTATGCCAACTCTTTTTCCAATCCTCGAAACACTCTAAAAACTCTTCTTCCGGAATGGCCTTCAATACCTTTTTCGTTTCGGCTTGTCTTCTCAATCGATTCAAAACGGTGTCCCCGGAGCGGTCTTTGGAGCATAAACTAAATGCGTGCGTGCAAAACAATCAAACTTACATGTGCGAACGAAATTTTCCCGTCTATCACTTAGGTACGGACGCGTAATGCGAAGTGCAAATTTATATAAACGCGCCCGAACAGCTCCAGAATTGCAAACAAGGGTGTATAATTTCCGATACTTCATTATGGTTAACACTAACGGAACAAGCGTGACTATATTCCGCACAAGTAAACAAAAAAGTAGGAATTCAATGTGAAATCGGAAGCAAGAAAACTAGAGATAAATGGTATATGTAAAATAAAATTAAACGGCGATTGTAAACTAACGACGCCGGAAATAATGATAATCACGCGACAACAAATAGCAACCCGTTATGTACGAGCACATTTACCGGAATACAATTTAATGTTAATATCGAAAGACATCAAAGGTGCAAAACAGCTCACAGCTAACAGAAAAAATAAAACTGCTACTGATAATAAAAGACTCGTTAGAATTAACAAGATTAAACATAAAAATAGATGAATTAAATAAGCAACTAGATGAGAAGCCAAACGTGTTCCAAAACGTACATTTTACCTACCCCGTTGCTTTTAGCGGAATATTAATAATTATAATTATAATAGGAATAATAAGTGTAATTATAAGACAAAAGAAAGCAAAAAATGTAAATAAAAATAGCGAACTGCGCAGAAGAAACGAAAGTTTACGATTTTAAAATTTTATAAATGTATCGGATTGAAGAATTTTGTAATGCGAAGAACTCCGTTTTTCTTTCTCGGCGAGGGAGGGATGTTGTAGCCCGAATTACTTCTTACATATTATTTATGCTATTACTTATCATTATATCTTCATTATTTCTTATTTTCACGATCATTCTCGAATCTCGGAATAGCCGGTGCTACGGAAACGCCGGCCGGAAATGCAAGCATGCAAAAGCAAGTCTGCAAATTCCAAAGCAAAGCGCGAATGAGGAATTTGTGAGAGTGCGCCATTTTGACCATATATAGTCCGATTTAGAATTATAACGCGACGAAATGCGACGAAATTTGATTTTGAAGAATTATTAGAATACTATAAAAACGGTCGCTAAATCACCGAGAGCAGGCAGTCACAATACATAACAGGACAGTTGTACTTCGTCACGGCCGTTATCAATAATAACTTGATTCACACGAAACATTGTCAAGAAATTGTAACTAATAAATAGCTATTTAATAAAAGCTACTTAATAAAAGTGAGTAATAATATTTGACCGGAAGAATCTTCCACCTACGATTCTGCTCGGAGTTCTAACTCTTAAGACTCGGCGAACCAGATTTTCCTTAATTACAATCTTGTAACTCAATCCTAACAGTATTAATCATAGAATTTGATTATTACAAATAATTATTGCTTTCAGATAACTATTTACTAATAGATGCAACATTGTTTTCGACATATAAAAGATATTTATCCTTATCGAAATGTTTCAAGCAATGATATTGTATCAAGCTGACATTCATTAACCCGTCAAATATTCACTCACAATATCCACATTTTATTGATTATAAGAAAAAAAAATAATAATAAACATAAGAATAATAAATTTATAATTCATAATGAAACATATCCTTATTTATATTAAACTGAAATAATCAATGCAAACTAAAAAAATATACTTTATCAAATTAACCTCAAAATATTATGAAGCACAATGTAAATACAATTACAAGTATTACAAAAATAATATTTAAAAAATAATATGCTAAATTGATACTTACAGAGTTTAAATCTTTCTTATTGCTCATCTCTATCATCTTAAAAAAAAAACTTCCAAATTTGGCTTTATCATTTATATTCAGCGCGTGTTACGCTCGGTTACGTTCGAATAATGGATTCGGCAGTGCGGTTGCGTATCGAAAATAGTAGAACGTCCGTGATTGGTCAGATTTTCGATACGCGCGATACGCGATACGCGCAATACGCTCCATGGGACGACATTCTTAGGGTGACGTTAGGGTGACGACCCTATTCTGAAGTTCCATGATGCGGAATTCGCGTAAACGGATCGGCGGATAGCTAATCATAAACAATTTTCGTTATTTTTCTTCATCTAAACAGTTTTGGTAAACCGCCGATTTATTTACGCTCATTCCGCTTCATGATCGTGTTATAGGGACCAAGGAACGAAACTCTCGCATACCGAAAACAGCAAAAAGTTCGCGATAGAAACGAATCTAACCTCTGCACAGTCATTTCTTTATTTTTGACAGAATTGCTAAAGAGAATCGCGTAAGCATCAAAAAAATTAAAATTAAAATTATTTAATTATTTGTAAAACCTGTGCGAAGTATAATATATTTTATAGTGGATGACTATAGCAAACAGACGTACGGCATCCGTGCGGGATGTTATAATCAAGACATCATTTTATTTATCGATACGTGATAACAAAGTGCAAGTAAATATATATTATCTGTAGATACAATATTATTTATTTTTTATATTTTTTTAATACGATATTTTATATCATTTATAGTGGTCAAACACGAATATTCAAATTTCCTCCACCCTTACTTGGGTGTATGGACTATCAATTTTTGGAGGAAGACAATTTTGTAAGTATTAGATGTACAAAAAAGTTCTGGGCTTTAGATTTCATACAACCGAAATAACAATTTAAATTTTATATATCTTCCCGCTCTTTTGCGGTTTTAAAGCGTTGACATTTGGTCTTCTAAAATGCCATACGGTTTGGCGTTTGATGCACATAACCTCAAAAATAAATAGTGTTCACGATGGCAATAACAAAACAGCAATATTCGATTTTCCATCCACTTCGCGTTTCATCTGAAGAAAAATGCTGCTGAAGCCACTGCAATGATTTATGCTGCATATGGAGAGAACGTTGTAAGTCATACTACATGTAAAAGATGGTACCAAAAATTTCGCCAAGGAGATTTCAGTCTTGAAGATGAACCGTGTGCTGGACGCCCTCAAAAGATTGAAACGGACGAATTGCAAGCATTGCTGGATATAAACTCTGCGCAAACTAAAAAGGAGCTTGCAGAATAGCTTGGCAGCAACGTTACGCAGCAAACCATTTCCGTACGTTTACATACGATGGGAAAGGCGTCTTCCGATTATTACCTATTCCGGTCGCTGCAGCATCATTTGGTTGATACACATTTCGTGAGATTTAAAGAGATACGAAAATACATTGATGACTTTATCGCTTCGAAACCGGTGAGCTTCTATCGTCAAGGAATTCGCAAGCTATCCGAAAGATGGCAAAAGGTCGTTGATGCAAACGGATATTTCGCAGATTAATATTTTTGTTTGTTTTTGACTAAAGATTGAATTTTACAAAAAAAAGCTCAGAACTTTTTTACACCTAATATATATAGTATACATAGTATCATATATGTAGATGTAATAGCAAATTTATCTATTGTATATTTTTTTTCAATTCGCGTTGGGTCGCTTCCTGTGGGGCGATGAGACAAACATAGAAGGCTACATTCACATTAAACATATGAAATGAATCCAATTGAAACGCAAATAATTGCGACAACACCTGCACGATATTTGGCTGGAAAACGATATTTGGACGGAAATAATATTTATGATATGGATCTGTCTGACGAGAATCTGTTTAATCTGAGATCTCTCTTCGGCATGGGCCCCATTCAACGGGAATAATTACGCGTACATTACACATCATTTATATATATACATATATATTGTATCACACATACATTTTATACATATTTATATACATACATATTTATATACATATTATATTATACATTTTATACATATTATATTACACATTTATATACATTTATATTTATATACATTTATATATTACACATTTATATACACATTTATATACATATTTATATACATATTTATATATTACACATTTATATACATATTTTTATATACATATTTTACTATATATTTTCTTATACTGTACGTATAAGGAATACGAGAAAATGTACGCGATAGCGAGAGATCGCTCTCGTCGAACGATCCCGAAAAAGATGATATCCGATATATTCAGGTGAGCCTTATTATATTCGAAGAAAAGAATAACTAATGTGAAAACGATATTTGCGTTAATGTTTAATAATAATCTTTTTTCGAATAGAAATGGTCTCGATAGATAAAACAAATAAGGAATCTAAAAGAAAAATAGAAATTAAAAAAATAGAAGCTAAAACATTATCTTCGCGATTAACAATTTCCGGTTCACTTGCGAGTAAAGTTTCTGAGCGTTCTGAGCGAGTGAAGTTTTCAACGTTTACGAACAGTATCGCGCGATCTCTCCGATCGTAAAGATGTACGATATCGAGCACTCGCAGGGTTCCGAGACGCATCGAGTCGACTAGAGCGACGACGCGAGGAAGAGGAAAATGACGCTCGACGATGACAGGCCG
The DNA here is from genome assembly GCF_055798465.1 of Pogonomyrmex barbatus. NCBI lineage: Eukaryota > Metazoa > Arthropoda > Insecta > Hymenoptera > Formicidae > Pogonomyrmex > Pogonomyrmex barbatus. Next base: position 935,503 of record NW_028297118.1, on the reverse strand, counting down.
ATCGCGTCGAGTTATAACAACGCGGTTGTATGAATAATCCAGTTAGAGTTCTAGAACAAAAATATCCTTTGACTAAGACGGAATAGAAGTTTCTCAATGTATATGTCACTCTTGAACGTTCCTCTCACGTGAATATTATCCTGGGAGATAGTCATGGCAAGGAGAGCTCGATGTCGCCCGATACGTGGAGGCAGCTTCTCGAGCAACAACACGTTCTCTCGAAGCATCTGCAGAGTACCAACGAAGAACCATTCTTTCCAGTCCTGTCGCATATCAGAAATATGAGCGTGTGTTTCGGAAAAATCAACAACCTGACGATATTACGCCTGGAAATGCCCGCAGCTCGCTTGGCCATGTCGAAGGAAACGGTGAATAACATGTTCGAGCTCGAGCATTGCGTCAACCGACGCAATAATTATTATCTCGTTGACCAAGATATTAGGAAAGATTGACACGAAATTGGCACGTTTCAAGGATATCGCGTCCATCGCTAAGGATACGGAAAATATTTCGAGAGTCATACGTGATAGCGATGCCTTCGATCGTAATGATATTATTGATTGCGAACTCGTTGCTCTGTTCTTTAGGATAGATTGAGATGAAATAAAATGAGAGAGATATCGTAAAAAATGTTTTCTTATTTCCTCAAGCATTTATGTAAGTGATACGAGCGATAGAATACTATAAAAGAATCAGATATATACTATGATATAATAGTTTAAAACAATCTGATATATGATATAATATGATATAATAGTTTAAAACAATTTGATATGATATAAATCGTTAACGCGACATTACAATTCGGTGATACATTCCTGTCTACCAGTCGTACAGCTTGCACACGTTCTCCATGGCGCAACTCTTCGCGTGACGCTCGCAGGAAGGCGCGAACGTCGTCCAGGGTATTCAGGCGCCTTATATCCTCAAAAAATCTGCGTCGATAGCCTCGACGATCATGTCGTAGTCCGCGATGACATCGCCGCCGAGAATCTCCTTTAACCACTTCTTTTTCTCCAAGCTTTTGACGTACACTCATCTAGGCGCGTCTCGCGATTGATCGCACACGCCGCTTCAAATCACGGGTTTCGAGAATCTGTAGGCGACATCACCGTCGCTCCACTGCAGGCCGTGATGATTGGCGGTTACCCAGCACGCTCTAGATTTCTCCGCCTTTGTAAGAAGATTCCAGGGTATCGCTTCTCGAAACACTCGATGAGTCAGTTCCTTTCCGTTTCTTAATATTGCCACCTCTTTAACCGTAAATTTCTCTCGAACGGTAAAACCTTGCAGATCGACGAAGACCGATACGTTCGACATCATCGCGAAACGAGGAAACTCGATACCTTCGTGCTTCGCTCTTCTTCTTTATACATTCGTTATCGAATATCGTAGGGAAAACCGCGGTTTCCTGTTTTTTATGTGAGTTTATGTACGACATTCGTCAGCGGGTTATATTCTATCATTCTATCGTGAATGATGAGACAATAAGCCGTCATGTTAACCGGAACGTTCTCTTTGCATTCGAATTCTACGCGAATGTCGACGGTGGCGCTCTTGATCGATTTGTTCTGGCGGGAAGCAATCGATGACCACGAGCGGACCGTATTCCAGAAATCTGATGATAGTCATGAACGATTCGCAGGTCTCGTAATATGCCTTTCGAAATTTCAGATACGTATCGTACAGCACGGCGAATTTGTTACGCTCGAAATCTAGATTCATATCGTAGAAATAGACCTCGGAATTCAAATAGAGTTTTACATTAGTCAGCTTGCAATCGTCGAATTTAGAAACGTCTTCCAACAGTACGTTTTTCCTTCCGGTCTGTAGCACGAAGATCACGCGGTTTCTCCAATTGCGTCGCCGCTTTTACCACCCACAAATGCTTGGTCGTACTTTGCAACAACGGAAATTCGTACAGATCCCACGAACGAAAGCCCATGCTTAGATATCGTCCGCTGTCCAACGTTCGCAGAAGCGACAGTTTGTTGACGTCATTCAGTATCACGTGCGGCATTCGCCATTGTCCTCAACAGCGTGATCTTTGATCTATGATCCGGATGCGCCACAACGCAATTGTTATCGTTGCGAGTGCGTATCAGAATGAGTTCGTGCCGTGCGTTTATCACTATGCGCTTGTAATCCTCGTAGAAATCGAGGAGTACGTTGAGAGGCACGCAAAAGTTAAAATCATCCAACGCTGTAGGCGGTATCTCCTATCTGGTGTTCTGCAAAGCTCTATCTCTGTCGTAGCTCAATGATATGTAGTTTTTCATCAAGGTCGTTATCCTGACATTTCTGCTTTTATCGATCTCCACGCCACTGAGCTCGTATCGAATCTCGTCGAACATAAACGCAACGCAATTGTTGACTAGCTTCGCTCTCGTACTTCCTTCGTCGTACCTTCCTTCGCCGTGCCTTCCTTCGCGCTTTCTCTCTCGTCGCGAACTTTCCCTCGATGTACAGAAAACTTTTGCACGGCAATGTGTATAGATCCTGCTACTATAGGTATTCATATCTCGTCGCTGTATCCGAACGTGGGGTTAGCGTACAGATTGTAAGTGTGGGTCTCTATTCTCACGATCCGATCGTCAAAGATTGGGGCACCTCCGATACTTAAAATGTCGCTCTCCATGTTGATTCTTCACGATGAAACCTAAAGACCTTAAGAACGCGACGTTCGCGGCGTTCAACTCGTTCACCCTTCCCTCGCACCTTCCTCGTCGCGTCGTTCGGCGGTAGGATCGCGGATGTAGCGTCTCCTCCTCTCGCGTACCACTCGTCAGAACGAGCATGTTTCGCTCTCGCGCATCTCTCTACTGCCTTCGTCGTCGTACGTGAAGTCGCACCGTTATCTCTTCTCCGCGAAAATCGATCGGTCGTCTGTCCTGATCCACGACTCGAAGCGTGATATCGATAACGTTTCGCGCGATGGTCGGAAAGTAAATGATCGACGTCAGAGCATTCAACAGTTTATATCCTGGAGGAACGTTCGGGGAAAACTCGTGTATCGTGTGAACCGGTTCGTCGTTGCTGTACGCACTCGCGGTGATATTGCATTCCACGAATGATATTCATGCTCATGATATTCATGGGTCCGTCGGACGTATGCCATTTGTTCGGTCGTAACACACGCGACGACGAGAATCTCAGGAATGAACCGATGTTGTTCGGTTTCGCGGAGTCGACTCGCGGTGTCGATACTCGTACCTCATCTCGCTTCTCATGATGTTCTTGTTGGCAAATGATCAGAGGGCGTGCGCCCCTCTCGTCCTCGTCGCTCTCGTCGTAGACGACGTCGTCGCTCTCGTCATCGTCGCTCGTCCTCTTGCTCTCGTCGATCCTTCGCCTCTTAGAGATAGCGGCGCGCGATATTCAGATATCTGTCGCGTTCAACTCATACGAATCCTCGGGAAACACGATCGTTTTGTCGTTGTCGTAATAGAACTTATTATTCGTGGAATCGACGTTCGGTATAGTGTTGTACGTCTCAAAATTCGTGAGACTTAACTAGTAATCGTCGTCGCTCAGATCTAAGACGGGAGAATAGCACACCGTGAGGACGCTACTTTTACCGGTGAACGAAAGTCTCAGCGATATCGCGACCGATTTTCGAGAGAAATCGCAAGCACAACTGACCGCAGATGCTCTGATCGTACGTCTGATACGATCCGCGATTGTACGTTATATTTACGTCGTCGCCGAAATATCTCTCGAGTTCCCTCGACGGTCGAAGATTGCCGAAACCGTCGAAGTAAACCGCGTCGTTGCCCCTCTTTGCGTAGGCGACCCAGTGAGTACCCGAACCCGTCGAGTTGTCGAGATTCACGATGCCGCTCTCGTTGCGTCGCGCCTTCGACGATAACACGTTATGCATAAACACTTTTCTGAAGAAGGGTACTTGCAGACGACGTGCCGAGTGGCTCAGCTGCTCGTGATGCCAGAGAGCGGTAACTCGAGCGATCTTAACGTTTCCTTCTACGATTTTTTTTTCGTTCTTCACATCGCTGCCACGTTTATAAGGCGCTAGGTACAATCCGTGACCCTCTATTGCTCAATTGCAACTCCTCGAATTGACGCCGAGTGGCCTTACCGGTGTTCACCGCCTTCGCGACGCCCGCCGCGCCACCGATCAAAAAAGCGCGCCTAGTATTGAAAAAATGGGCAACAAACCTCCGCGTTTCGCCGTCGAAACTACCCTCCTCGTTGTCTTCCTCTTCTTCTTTCTCAAATTTATGCCCAACTTTGTTTTTGCTTTCAGTCGCCCATACGGCGGTCGCGGCGGCCATCTCGCCGAAGGTGGAATCTCCGGCCTTTATACGCTGTTCGCACACCTTCTCGGCAAGAGCTTGATCGGCGACGTGGCGATCGGCGAGTTCCTTGTTTCGCAAGTAGACGATGTCGTGCTCGCGGCACGCCGCGTCCAACGGATTGACGCCTCGATCGCCGCGCGCCAATCGCTTCGCGAGACGGGTGCCGGGCCCGCAAAATTGATACCCGGGAATATGTAGTTCGAAGGGAAGCGCGTTTATCGCCGTATCGAGTAATCTCACGCCGCTGAGCATTCGCTACAGTTCTTAATAAGAGGCGCAGGATCGTCTATGTGCGATCGTTGCCATGGATGATTGTAATGCTTCAGACACACGCGACAACGTTGCACCCGCTCTCAGATGATCGGATAGTCTGTTCCACAGTAGCTCCACGTATCTGTCGAAATCGCGCACGAGAACGATTTTTGGGATAATTCGTAACTCAGCGGATAGATTGAGAATATCGCGTTTGTCCGTCAATAGAGAAAACATATCGATCACTGCGCGCGATCGAATCGCTATCGAGTATAAGTGGAGCGATTATCAGACGCGTCTCCTCGAAGCGAATACATGCGCGTAAATGCGATTCGTTCGACGATCGCCGGCTATAGGAGTGTCCAATCTCGACCGTAAAACTCGACGAATCTCGGGTGACGCGGTCGGGAGGGCGCGCAGACACGGTCCTCTACTACCGAACACGATACGTTACATCATTTGCGGCCCCTCCAACTGCGGTAAAACAAACGTGTTGATAAGCATGCTCGAAAGCCCGTACAGCACACGCTTCGAGAACGTGTACGTCTATTCGAAATCCCTGCAATAACCGAAGTATCGATACCTGGCGGAGTTACTCGAATCGATGGACGAGATCGGCTATCGCGCGTTATCGAACAATAGCGACATCGTGCTACCAAGCGAGGCGCTTCCCGATTCAATATTCGTATTCGACGACGTAGTTTGTGACAAGCAGAACGCGATCAGGGAATATTTTTCCATGGGTTGACACTCGAATATCGATTGTTTCTATTTCTGTCAGACATACGCTAAAAATTCCGAAACACCTGATACGCGACAACGCGAATCTCTTGATTCTGTTTAAGCAGGATGGCACTAACTTAAAACACGTTTACAACGAGCCCGTGAATATGGATATGTCGTACGAGGATTTTTGCGCCTTGTATCGCGCGTGTTGGAAACGAAAGTACAGTTTCGTAGGACCGTCATCGATAAGGACAGCGCGTTAAAAAACGGTAGATACAGACGAGGATTTAACGATTTCGCCGTGGTATAGAGTAATCAGTTGTGCGACGAGAATAAACATCGACGCTGCTGCAAATATGGACGTCGACACTGCGGCGAGTACGGACGTCGCTCGACGGGAAAAAACGGCGCGAGAGATTGCGAAGACTCAGGACTCTATACGTAAAAAGCACAGAGTGTTAAAAACCGGTGAGATAGAGGAGGAAATCGATTTCGCCGAAATCGCGCTGGAGAAGCGACTCAAACTGATCGTTCAGCCATTGAAACGAATCGCCGAGAACACCGCGCGAGACGAGTCGATCGAGGGAATCGACCCGATCGCATTCGTCGGCGCTAAGAGGAAACGCGAGACTGACTAGCTGTCGTCGAGACCGAAGAGATGTCTCTCGACGAGATCGCCCTCGATCGCGATGGCTAGTCCCGCGACTAGAGGCGAATCGGAGGAATCGATCTTGAACGTGCAATGAGGACCGTTAGGTCACAACTATATGGACGCGCTTCTAAACGGGGATAGACAGAGCGAGATCGACCACGTTTACGGGGTATATTTTGACGTGGGCAGCTCGATGCTCGGCGACAAATGACTGGGCCGTCGACGTGATCGTGGGCGACGCGCGATATCCGGGCTTATACGAGTTGATCTTCAAGAGACTCTCCGACGTGGTGTACACGGACAAGCAAACGTACAAGAGTATACTGACTACGAATGCCCATCGGCGTGGTCACAACGCGCTTATGCCCGTTTTAGGGAACAAAGGTTTCAAGTACAAGCACATCATCGCGCCGCTATTGCTCGATAGAGACAAAATTGGTGCTGGTACTGGTAAGGCAAGAAAAAGAGGGATCGACTCTGTTCCATCCATCATGCAGGTGAGAGACAAAAGAATCAAGTATGTTTACTGGGACGATCCCAACGAGCTAGTCGACCGTTTTCGATTGCTCGACGTCTCTCGACGAGCGGGCAACAACGCTCACGACAACGAAATTCTGTCGATAATTGAGGAGCTTCGCGAGATCGACGCGATCAAGTAAAACGCGACGCGCGCTTGCGGCGATCGGTACTCCCGTTATGTTGATGAAGAAGTTCGGAAGACCGTTGGAGTCGTTCGGCGGAGGACAGGGCACGCTCGCGACCGTCTATCGAGTTCCTGCGTTGCTACATGCGTAACACCGCGCTTTGAGCGACGATTACTACGACGCGAGAGATAGAACTATACAGTTTAGCCGCATCGAGAACCGATACTGATGTCGTGAGGAAGAGCTACGTGGAGAGCGCGTTTCGAGACGCGGAGACGAAGATGTCCGAGACGAGCGAATTCTCAGCGAGCATCTGAGCGTTGTTATCGGAGACGAACGAGAGCACGACCAGATCGATCGGCGAATTGGAGGAATCTATGGCGCGCGTAGCCAGATTGTTTCTAAAATACAATACGCAGATCGCCGAGATTATGAGCAGATTATCACGCGTGATAGATTCGTCACCGAAGGCTTGATGTCTGTGAACAAATTCAGGAAATCTCTGGAAAGGCAGCGCATTGTCGATGATCGTTCGACGATCGCATCCCTGCGAGTGTACATGCGTCGCAGCGCGCTCTGCCTGAATCCGGACGACTACGACGTCAACAGACGCAAGATACGACATCTGGATGCGCCGATCGACGATGTCGACGCGACGACTAAGAGTTACGTCGACAACGCGCTTCGCGTAAGGAGCGAGGAGTCGAAAACTCTAACGAACGAGCTACGAAAACAGCTAGAAGATATGAACAAGCGAATACGAAATATTTTCCTATAGTATTACGACGTAAGAACCGAAATAGACGTTCTGCGAACTTCGAAAAGAAGAGGAAGACCTCGCTCGTCGATCTCGATAAACGAATAGGGGAGACGAGAGACGCGACGGAACGAGCGTTCGAGAAGCGGGACGAATTGCGAAAGAGAGATCTGAGCGAGATCCAAAAGATCATCGACGCTCAGGCGATGACAGGAGAAACTGACGCGGAATCTAAAGGAATCTCTGCGACAGATCCAGGAAAGGAGGGAGGTCTCGTCGATCTCGAGAGCTCAAGAAACGGAACGACCAACGAGTTAGAGACCTGATCAGAATCCACAGTGCGATAGAATGAGCGCTCTGGAAATGGGACGAACTGCGAGCTAGAGATTTGAGCGAGATCCGAAGGGTCGTCGAGACGCTCGGCGACAGAAACGAATGCGAAATCTAGAGGAATCACTACGAAATCATTATGAAATCTGGAGACATCTTTGCGAAACGAGCTCGACGCGTCGTCGACGAGCCGCGAGAGGATCTCTACGGATGTGAAGAATCTCGCGCGTAGCATGATAGATCTGACGAGGATCGTGAGAGAACTGACGGACAAAGCGGAAACGAGAGAGACGCTTGACACGACGCTGGCCTCGTTGAACGTGGATAGAATGGTGGAGAAAACGACAGATGAATTACTAGTCGCGCTAAAAACAGTTATCCCGAATACGAAACACGCGATTACCATTTGGGACGAGGAACAAGAGTGAACGCGCGAAGCAACGAGCACGAATATATAACGAATAAAACTAGCGCGAATCGCGCCTCCTTGTAAATCAGATGAGTGTCGAGAAGAGGAAACTCGTCGAGGAGCTTCACGCGCCCGCGCGAAGAAACTTTCCGTTGCGTCGTGGTGCGCGATTACGACGACTTGTGGCAGGCCGATGTCGTCGAGATGCGTCCGTATGCGCGACGAAACAAAGGTTACAACTATGATGGTTATCGACGTGTTGAGCAAATACGCGTGGGCGGTGTCGCTGAAGAACAAGAGCGAAAGCGAGATAGCCGCGTTGTCCAAGATATTTCGCGACGACGCTCGACATCCACGAAATCTACAAACGGACAAGGGCAAGGAGTTCTGCAACGCCTCCGCGGTTACGGACAGATACGATATACGTCACTATTGAGGATGTCGCGAGAGACACGATGCTCGAGCGAATGCGCGTCGATCTCGATACGCACGCGTGTTTGAAGATCAACAATCACAGCGTTTCACGGAGAGTTCGTCGAGAATAATAAGAGCGTTGTTAAGAGCATTCACACGAGGAATCGTCAGCTATTTGGTATGTCCGATCTACGAGAATGGTACGATGGAGACGTTATGGATGTTATCCTGACGTCGTTGGAGGAATTTTAGGAACGCGACAGCGGTTGGGCATTACTTCAGATATTAAATTTGATGACCAATATGAACAAGTATAATCCTAGGCATGCTGGATATTGGATGTTATTTCTTCTAAAGATAAGATATAAGAGAGCCGTGATCAACGTACGTTCAAACGACAACGCGTGCTTCGGGTGGGCGGTGATGGCCGCTCTGTATCCCGTCAATACATCCGGACAGATGTCGTATCCTCACTATTCGTTGGTGTTGAAATTCGACGGTTTGACTTTTCTATGACGCTACAAAACATCGCATTCAAGCATCTTAACGAGTTGTCTATCAACATATTTGCCATTCGAGAGAAAAGGGAGAGGAACAGTATTATGGTCGTTCCCTTGTCGCTCACGGGGAACAAGAAGTCTACGCACGTGAATTTGCTCTATCTGTCGAACGAGCGGCGCGGTGAAAACGTCGGTACTTCGTATGGATAAAGCATCTATTCTCGATCGTTAACATTACAAATAAACAAGCATAAGGAGAAAAAGTACATATGCGATCGGTAAGCGTAAGAGAGAGAGATTATGCTCGTCGCGAGGTAAATTTGTATTAATCATAAATCGTTTTATTTTCAGATGTCTGCACTACTTTTACTCGAAGAAACTGGTCGCGCATAGCGTCGAGTGTGGAAGAGCAAACGACTGCGCTGTTATTCTTCCGAGCGAGGATGATAAGTAGCTCTCCTTCCACAATCACGATAGAAAGGAGAGACTACGATTCGTCGTGTACGCCGATCTGAAGTGTACTGTTTTAGAAAAGGGAGATCGACGGTTCGCGGTTCGTGAATCTCGACGATAGATTCGCCTATCACAAGGCGTTCAACGTGAGATATTATTTGCGTAGCGCGTGCAGCGGATTCATATGTCATATATCCGTATATAGATCTCATCGAGGCGACGACTACGTCTCGTAGTTCGTCGAGGAGCTGCACGCTCTCGCGTGTCGCATGAGGAAGGGTCTTTGCGCGAGCGTACCGATGTCGGAGCTCACGTCGGACGAGTGAAACGCTTTTCAAAAGGCGACAAATTGTTACGTGTGCGGAAGGATCTTTGGACCATACGGATTCGCGTGCGCGATCACTGTCATCTTATCGGACCCGCGCATGCGATCTGCAATTTGAACTATCAGAACACGTTCGTTATTCCCGTTTTTTTTCACAATCTACCCGGTTACGATGCGCATTTTATTATCAAGGATGTAGCGAACGCTTTCGAGGGTAGAGTCGATCTGTTACCGCTGACTAAGGAGAATTATATCGCGTTTTCGAAAATCGTCAATGATTCGGCGTATGGAAAATAGAAAAATTGCGTTAAGCTACGTTTCGTAGATTCGTTTAAGTTTCTTAATACCAGTTTAGAAAAAGTAGCTTCGTATCTCGGAAAAAATTGAGAATCGCGCGATTCGAATTCTCCGACCTCGTTGGAGGATTTCGAGTTGCTCACACGCAAGGGCGTATTTCCGTACGAGTACGTCGACAGCGTTGATAAATTATTAGAGACCGAGTTACCGCCGATCGAAACCTTTCACAGTTCTTTGACTGGCGAAATTGTGAGCTCTAGCGATTACAAGCACGCGCGAAGGGTATGGGAGAGTTTTCGCATGAGGACTCTCAGCGAATACAGCGATCTATATTTGAAAACAGATGTGCTTCTCTTGGCAGATGTTTTTGAAAATTTTTGGGATATCTGTATGGAGAGTTACGGTTTGGATTCAGCACATTATTTCACGTTACTGAGATACACATGGGACGCTATGTTGAAATACACGAACGTTCGATCTGCTTACCGATATCGATATGGTAATGTTCGAGCGCAGTATACGCGGCGGCCTGAGTCAATGCTCGAACAGGTACGCGCGAGCTAACAACCAATACGAATCGTCTTACGACTCATCTCGATCGTCGTTGTATCTCATGTACTACGACGTGGACATTCTCTACGGCTGGGCCATGTGCGAACCCTTATCGTACGCAGAATTTCGGTGGATCGAGGACATCGAGAATCTCGACTATGGCCGTGCCACCTGACTCCGATATCGGTTATATTCTAAAGGTCGATCTCGAGTATCCCCGGTATCTTCATGACGGCCACGCGGATCTTCCGTTCTGTCCGACGCGTGAGAGACCGGGAAATCGAAACGAAAAGTTACTCGCTACGCTCTATGACAAGTCGCGTTACGTGACGCACTATCGCAATCTTCAGCAGTGCGTGCGACACGGTTTATGCGTGACGAAGATTTATCGCGCGTTGCGGTTCGCGCAGTCTCCTTGGCTGCGCGCGTACATCGAGCTCAATACGGAACGGAGAACTCGCGCGAGCAACGAGTTCGAGAGGAATCTGTATAAGCTGATGAACAACGCGGTTTTCGGCAAGACAATGGAGAACGTGCGCGATCACGTAGACGTTAGGCTCGTGATGTGTTGGGACGGGAGATACGGCACTGATCGTGAAACCAAATTTCCATAGCAGGAGCGTCTTCGACGAGAATCTCATGGCCGTCGAGTTGCGCAAACTCGAAATTAAGTTTAACAAACTAATCTACCGTCGGTATGTGTATTCTAGAGATATCCAAAACGCGTTTGTATGACTTTTATTACGATTATATGATGCCGCTTTATCGCTCTAAATGCAAAATCATGTACACGGACGTCGATAGCTTGATATATTTTCTGGAATGCCGAACGTTTACAAGAATATGAAGCGGGATATCGCGAAATTCAACACTAGCGATTATTCCGACAACGCGTACGATATATTGCGCGCGAACAAGAAGGTTCTCGGTTTGATAAAGGACGAGAACAACGGAGCGATCATGACGGAGTTCATAGGGTTCAGGGCAAAAATATACGCTCCGAGAGTTCTGGGAAAGAGCGATACGAAGAGAATAAAGGGTGTCAAGAGGAGTACCGTCGCGAAAACGATAACATTCGAGGATTTCGCGCGTTGCTTGAACGAATCGTCGCAGCAATCGAGACGTCAGGCGTGCGTACGCTCGATGCTGCACGAGGTTTACACTGTATCCGAACTAAAGCTAGCTTTGAGTCATGACAAGCGATACTTAATACCTTCCACCGATACATTACCGTGGGGTCATTATAAGATACCGTAATTAGATACTAATGTAGTATAAAACTTTTACCAATGTAGAATAAGTAATACTGTACACTCTTCATTACAATACAGCCGTTTTATGTATCCAAGAGTTGTATATATTGTCCATTCCTAACCCATTTGACGAAAACCCTATCGTCCTTTCTACGTAGCACCTTCTCTACTATGATAGATATCGGGATTGGAAACTCGCAATAACTCGTGTTCGTAGAATCCTCCGGCCACTGACTTTCTGCGATACGTGATGGGATTCGTGCGTTGCATCTTGGCGATTCGAAAAATCTCAATCATCCAGTTAGATGTATATCCCTTCTCGAAAATCATTTTGAACTTGCTGACGCGTAATGGATCATTCACCTTGAACCTCGCGGGGGCTGCGATCTTTAAGTGACTGTATACCTGTATAGGAGTCTTGGCAACGGCAGGAGTTACGTCCGCCGATCGCATTCCGATCGTTCGATGAACGCGGTAGAGCATCGAGCCATCTATATGATCCGTTGAGCGTGAAGAGCTTCCACATATCGTTCTTGAGCGTGCGATTAAATTGCTCCACCACCGCCGCCTTCATCGTACGTCACGAAATTTCTTCAATTGCTATAAGATTACAAAATTTTATATAATTTTGAGATCAAAACCTTTCATATTTTTTAATGTTTTTGGTAATGTCACCATTTTTTTTAATAATGTTGGATTTTAATTGCTTTTTTTCGTATCGTTTATTATATAATTACTTACGATTACAATTTGCTTTTTGTCTGTCACGTTCGTGCTGAAAATTTTTTAAATAACGTATTCGTTTTTTAGCATGATTATTTTTTTATATCGCTCCACTTGTTTAGCGCGATTATTGTCTAAATCTTTTTTACATCGTTCCATTTGTTTAGCGTGATTATTTTCTAAATCTTGTTGATATCGACGTTTTTTACCACGATAATTTTCTTGATGCAAATAATGATCTTTATTTTGAAAATATTTATTTTTATTGTGTTGTTTAGTCTCAATATTGACTTTTTTACAATTTCCTGTGTTTTTATTATCTTGTTTAGTTATCTTGTTTTAATATTTTGCATTAATTGTATCCCAAAAATATTTTCTATATCTTGATATAGATTTTTAAAACATATATTACTATTTTGTTTAATCTGAATAATATTTTCGATTATTTCGTTATTTATAATTTGCTTTGTAGTATTTTGAATTAATTGTATTTTATTTGAAACATTTTGCGATAATCGTATTTTTGTAACGCTTTGAAATGTTAATTGTATTTTATTAAATTCCTTTTTACTAGCATAATTACCATGACGTTTTCTTAATCGATTCGATTTTTGTTGATCCATCTCGTGTTGACGTATCGTTCATATACGAATCGCTTCAGCTTCTCTCGCTTGTATTACTGCTAAAAGAAATACTTATCGAGCAACATTCTGTGAATCTTGAGGAAAATGTTCAATTATATTTGTTTCAAAAATTCGTATTAAATGCGCACACATTAACTTATTCATATCTTATTTTATCAGGTTTAATGTTAAATAATAATGAAGCTATTGCTAAAACATCGCAATCGTTACTATTCGGTTGAAGTTGCACAATAGGAAATTTTACAGGATTTTTGTTAAAATCGTATGTTGGAAAACTCTCTCAAAAAAACTTCATGATGTTTATACAATATTTTATTATATAAAGAATCATATATAAATATATTTTTCTTATCGTAATAGCTACATACCCAATGTCCATCTGATGAAGCAGAACTGTGTAATATTTGTATATGCTTTTTATCCATCGATATGGATGGTATAGTAATAGGTAACTGTATTCTCCACGTTTCAACGAGTGCATATTGCGAACAATTTCATAAAAGATTTTGAAAATGTTCCATATGCAAAATAAGTTTGTTTTCATCCTTTACGTAACGATTTAATAAAAAAATTGTCTAATTTCGTAGCATTATCTGGAATATATGGATATATATGTATATATATATATATATATATTTATTTATTTATTCTACAGATTAGTAACGGCCCTGCCGTTACATCACCTTCCTCTTAGACGGTTAGTGCCGGGTCTTGTGGCGGCTCGGCGTAGGCTCCGGAGAGTTTCGTCGGCGTTGAACCACAGGGTTCATTGACTCTCTGGAGGTACCGCCGGGAGGTATATATCGCGCGGTGCGACACGTGGAGGATCGCCTGCAACGACCCTTATCTCCGGGGGCATGGGGTCCCACTGCATGGAGTGGCCGGATGGATTGTTGGTCGGCTCGTTGCTTGGATGCGCGGCGACGGCAGCCTTGGCCCAGATTGCCGCTCGATGCTAACGCGTTCCGGTGCGTTCAGCGCAGGTGATGCCGCGATATGCGATGCTGCGCATGCGGCCGGAGTGAGTCCTGGGCCTCAGCGGCGGTCTCCGCCTCTGTAGTCGCCGTCGGTCCGGTGGCGGTGACGGCGGGGTCAACAGGAGAAGGGCTTTCCTTTCGGCGTCGGACCGTTGGATCACGGTCCCCACCCGCGGGGATAGTCGCCGAGGCGCCCGGTGTGTGCCATCGTCGTTCTTGGCAGGTTCAGGAGGCTGTCATCGTCGTCGTCGGACCAATGTCCGAACAGTTTCTCGAGCTGTCTTCTTTCGGCGTCTGTTGGCATCGTGGCTGCTGCGGATTAACTAAATTGTTGACTATTCGGTGCGTGGCCTTTTATACGTATACGTGGATGTCTGGAATGCGCGTTGCGCGTTGTTTTTGCGATTGTTTCGGCGCGTAGGCCGTTGGCGGCCTCGGTCGTAGTTCGCGTGTTTTGGGTGTGCGGACACTCACGATCGGTAATCATGACTTTACCGACTGGTCGATGTTGTGCTGGTGCAGAAGGGCTCATTACTTGGCGGATTGCCAATGGTTTTCGGCTGGTCCGGGTGTGCCTTCAGATCTTGTATATGGACATGTCGTCCCGCGGGAATCCCGTAGATCGACGATGACGGGCGAGATGATCCTTCGAACTTCCAGGGGCCCCACGAATTTTGGAGCCAGCTTAGCGTTAAACGCCTTGGCCTTGTCGGACAGGACGTGGTTCCTTTTCCACACCAATTCTCCGACTTTTGGCTTCCATTCCCGCCGGCGCAAATTATATTGCTGTTCCTGTGTTGGAAGTGGTACGAACCAAGCTCACCCTCACGAGCTCGTAGGCCTCCTAACCATCGGTGCGTCGTTTCTGGCGCCGGAATGTTTCCCATCGCGTCATCGGTCCTCTGGGTGGGATCTAGCGAGTTCCCTGCCATAGTTGAAGTAGGCGGGGATGTATCTAGTGGCCTCGCTCCAGGCTGTGTTGAAGGCGTATTGGAGAGCGATGATGTGTTCATCCCATGTCTTCTGACTCCGGCGTATTGGAATCATGATTTTGATAGTTCGATTGGCCTTCTCAACCGGATTACACTGCGGCGGTACGGTGCGATGCCGAAGGCGATTAGCAACTTTTCTAATTGCTTGGATTTTAGCTGCGTCCTGTTATCCGATATTACTCACTGTGGGCACCCATGGCGATACACGACCTAATCGGTGAAGGCCCGACTGACATTTGCTGCAGTGGCCTTCTGCAATGGCGTGACTTCGAGCCACTTCATAAATTGGTCCTGTATCGAGGAGCCACGTGTGTCCATGGTTAGAGCGGGGTAGCGACCCAACCAGGTCGATCGGGTTCTGTCGGGACGGGCAGCGACCGCTGGTCCTCCGACCCGGGGGTACCGTTTCCCGCCGGTGGGTGGCAGTCTCGGGTGAACACGCCGTCTTTGCTACAGCGGGAGCAAAACTTGCGCGGTGGTCTCTTGCAATGGAGGCGGGTGTGGCCTCGTTGCTTGCATCGCTAACAACACTCTTCTCTGCTGTAGGCGGCGGCAGCGACCGGCGGGCTAAGTACGCTCCGGGTCGATGGCTGTTCCTCCTTCTGCCTTCGGAGGACCTTTTCATGTTCGGCTGCCCTGACGCTTAACTCCGCGATGCTGGGAGCTTCCGTAACTGGGGTTCAAGTTATTGTATAGCAAGCGGATTTCCTGTGGCGAATAGCTCCCCGCGCGCCTCATCATGATCAGCAGGTCCGCGGCATACTGGTCAAAGGACTCCCTCAATCTTTGCCTTTGGGCATCTTGCCGCAGTTGATCTCGGTAGTCGGGTGGGAGATACTTCAACCGAAGGCGTCCCAGGTGGTCCAGTCCTCGTAGTTGTTGCGATACCACAACAAGGAATTTCCGCGCAACATCTCTGGTAGCCCTATGAGGAACAACTCGTTGGCGTAGCGGTAGGATCGCCTCAGCTCTTCTAATCGTTCGAGGAAGGCGAACGGGTCTTTGCCATCGAAGCAGAGGCCCCACTTGTGGATTCGATCTAGGATCGCAGTAGGGTCGGATAGCATTGGCTCGACGCGGTCAGGGGTCGGTTCGGGTAGTTCTGGCGTCGCTTTTTCCTCGATTGACATGATTGGCTTGTTCGGGAAACAGCTCCGGGTTTTGGATCTCGAATTGGCGCAGTGTCGGTGTCATAACGTGTCAATATTACCGGTACTGTCGAGGCCGTGGGAAACTAGTTGAGTCATGAGCTGGATTTTCGAAAGACCGTATATCCAGGAGATTTTCATCGGAGTGCACACACAAGCCGGAGTCTCTACTGGGCAAGTCCCTGTTCGGGCGCCATGTAACGCGGTCACCTCGCTCAATGTTCGGATCAGCTCGTCGGTGTCCGGGTTCGAGAGGAGGGGAGACTTAAGCTTATGAGAATACAGATTGAAGCGAAAAAGATAGTTTATTTAGAGAAAGATAGAGTGCAGGGCTGGGAGATGTCGCAATATAGTTGGCAGCAGGAGGCGAGACGCAAAGCGGAGATGCAAAGCGGTTGGCGCAAAGCGGCGAGAAGCGCAAGACAGGTGCGGTCGCCAACGATTTATTTATACGCGACTATGGCGCGGCTACAACTAGAGAACTTAGAGCTACGAGCTTATGACTAGCGGGCTTAATCCTACGGCGCGGTTATAACTAGCGGGCTTAATCTCTATCGCGCGGTATTTACATGCACTTACGAGTTAATGTCAAGTTGGATGGCTAGGTATTACGGGCCGAGTGTCATGTCGAGCTCTGTCTTAGCAACGGAAACCGGCGAAACCAGGTGGAGCTGAGCGAAACTTGCCCGCGGAGTGGTGACAGGAGTCGGCAAAACCCGACTGGGCTGAGCGAAACCTCAGCCCGAAGATAGAAAAAGCCGACAAAAATCGGCACAACCAAGCGAAACCTTGTTGTACTTCCCGAGAGGTAGTAGGTACTGGTAGTGGTCAGGAGTCGGATCGCAGGATGAGATCTGGTCTCGATGTCTCGGCCGGCCGGGCTTATATATCCGGCCGGCGTTCCCCACTGTGCGCCGTCGGTCCGGCAGTGGGGAATCGGTATCGCGTGGGGCACCGTGAGAGAGATAGCGTGAGCGAGACGGCGCGTGCGGTATACATGCAAGCGAGTGAAATAGCGCGAGCAGTATGCGTGCAAGTAGGATAGGAAAAGTAGGCGCGTAGGTAGCGCAGGATAAATAAGCCAGGTGTGTATCTATGTATATATATATATATATTTATTCTACAGACTAGTAACGGCCGTTGTTTCTTCGACAATCTATAGGATCGCACATTTACAGGCGCGCTATCGCTACTTATATTCATTTCATGAGCGACACTATTGTCGTAGTGTAGATGAGTGGATCGTATTCCATGTAAGATATATTGCAAAAGTCAGAGCATATCTGCGTTAATGCCTTCTTTTCCTCATTTAGATGTTCTGTTCGTAACAATTTTTGTACAGTGATACAATTTTAGATTTAAGTTTCCTATTCGCAATATTTCTTTTGCATGATCGCATTTTGCTCGGTGTTTCTTTAAGAAATCTGTACCGAAAATCCCTTTGTAAGCGACTGGGAAGTCATCTTTTACTACATATATGATGTGTCTTATTTCATCATTTCCGAGGACAATCGTAACTCGAATCTTACCAAGGGTGTAAATCTTGTGTCCTGTCACATCGGTGAAGGCTATTCGTTCCTCTCGTACTGGCGTATTCCCTTTTAACAAGTGTTAAAGTAGCACCCGTATTCAACAAAAAATTCATTTTTTCTTTTTTTCATTTTCTTTATTGGCAAGGTTACCAAATCTAGAGTAGCGCTAACTCGTGCCTTGGTTATCTGAGCTCTCGCGCGGCTCATTATTTCTTTGTCTTTATCTTGTCTTTATTTCGTTGTCTTTATCTTTCTGCTCTCTTTTCCTTTTTTTTTTCGCTACTACTAAATGACAAATCTACGTCTTCTTCGCGCATTCGTTCTCTCTTGCCCTTACCGTAGTATTTATTGGGTTGTCGGAAAAGTCATAACGCATTTTTGTAACAGATGGCGTTAGTTCATTTTTGGAAGTACTAAAGTCATTCGCATCTATGTAATTGCTATGTTATTTAACAGCTGACAATTCTAGCTTCATTCTAAAAAAAAAATTGATTTAGTTGAGTTTTGAAGATTTTATCAAGTTGAAGATGGAAGACTGTGCATTTTCGCCATATATTATTGTTTTACTTCCGTAAAGGGAAGAACGCGTCAAACTCATGAAAAATTGCAAGATATAATAAACCGATTCTAAATCACTATGTGTTAGTGAATATACATATATGATACGTGCGTAGTTGTGTGTGTGTGTGTGTGTGTGTGTGTGTGTGTGTGTGTGTGTGTGCGTGCGTGCGTGCGTGCGTGCGTGCGTGCGTGCGTGCGTGCCCTGGCAAGGGAGTCACGAGGCAATGGCCCACGGGAGAGGGAGGGTCTGTCTCTCTACGTTTTCTCTCCCTCTATGTTGAACAAACTGCGTTGCACCATTATCATACTACTAACGAACGATTATCAATTATTATTAAACTATCAAACTATCAATTCAATCAAATCAATGATTGAAAAAGCGGACGGCGTCATATTGAATGTCGATCGAACTGTGTTGTATCACTATCATATTACTATCAACGATTATTTAAACGACTATCATGTCAATTAAACTATTATCAACCACTTTGAACGTCAATCGGACTGCGTTGTATCACTACTACTATCGAACGACTACCAACCATTATTAAACTACTATTAACGTCAATCAAATTACCAACTACTCTCGACGCGCGGAGAGGGAGTAAGGATTCGTCTTCAATAAATACAAAATATACAATTCAGACGAACTATTTTGGATTATATTCATTCGATTTTTATTATTTGATAATAATATTGATAATAGTTAATATCAATATTTTTGTTATAATAATAATATATTATAAGGAATGGTGGAGGAGGGAATGATTGAGAAAGGAAAAAATAATTTAAAAATTAATATATTTCTTCAGTACTTATTTTTATTAAAAAATTTTAAATTCGAAAGAATGATATTTTTCAAAATACACATTTTATTTTTCATTTAGTGCACAATATTATTTATAGCGTAAGATATTAATTCGCACTCTAGAGGTGAATTTTTATCATAAATCTTCTGCAAAATTTGCACCGTATCGCATTTATCGATAATACAATTTTGACGTTTAAGTTAAAAGTTTACAAACTGTTTAAATTGTTTTCATTTATATCATGTATATTTTGACATAACCAGATATATGCATGCTCGATGCAATGTTCTAATTCAAATAAAAATAGTACGGTTGATGACTTCACGTACAAACAAGTATCACACAATGTCAGTTTTATAATACTATTTTTATACATTTTAACGAGTTCTATAACCAAATCGTGAAATGTGAATTGTTAATGATGAAACCGCAGTCGATTGTATGAGTTACTCGACATCTTTCAATGAACATCTTCCATGTTGCATGGGGCATTATCTGATTGCTTCGATTATCGTCGAGAATCAATTCCACATAGGACCTTGATTCCACATTGATTCCAATCCAAATATTTATATGCTGTCAATGCGAATCTTCTTTCTAAAATACGAGCTATATAATGGGGTGATGAATTTTGAGAAGACGTACTGTAAGAAAAAAAAATTACATTCGTAATGGTCACGCTTCTTAACATTAAAATACTGAGCAGTCAGGAACATAAAAGCGGAAAAGATATATATGTAAAACGTATATAATTCGTCGGCGATAAAATCAGATACATGGATAAAGAAATATAAAAATAAACAAACACCAGAATAAATTCGTCGATGATAAAACAAAACTTCAGTATATGACTAATGAAAACGAACGATTAACGAAAATGTCAGACAAACCAAACGACAACTCAAAACTAGAATAAACGAATATACGTGACATTAACAAAGTTACTGGCTTCCCATCTATGGTTTCGATTCACAGAATGAATTTTAAACATGAAATTGATTGGGATAATATTAAGATTCTAGACAAAGAATCATCATGTAACAAAAGGATTGTCTCTGAAATAATTCACATTAAAAAATAGCCTCAGGGGATTAATAAACAAAGTAACACGGATTTGTTATCCGATAGCTACTTTCCCATCCTCAACCTATCCCCAGTTTTCAAGCATACTCCCTCCTTTCCACAGAATTCCCCTTCCTTAACTGAACATTTCGATCTTTCTTAGCGACGATATTTTTGTTCGATACATTCGTGAATTTCTTTCTGAGATTAACTATCCGCCAATCCGTCTTTACAATTGACCGCGTGGACTGTCTCCAAGGTATCTGCATTGTTTTATCTATTTCACAACGTCGATACTCATATAAAACCAATTCCATCTTCTACAATTTATCTTCTTAAATATGTTAAGTGGCATTGTAATCAATACATTTTTTTCACACCTGGGAGAAGTGAATCTCTCACTTAATGATATTTCCACGCTCATTAGCATTATACATTAGGGATTTTTCACGTCGTCTAAACATGGAATATGCGTCGAGAATTAAAAAAGAGCGAGATTGGTGACAATTAGAAGCGAAGCGATTACGTATTTTGGATCACAACAATATGCAAATGAGAGCATCTGCAGGTATAACAAGTTTACATATTGGACACTACAATCGCGCACACCAACCAGTTGGTGCTTAAAACGATCAGGCGTTGCCTTTTTAAGTTCTTAACTGTTTGTATTTGACATTCTCTGCACATCTATTATTTCGTTAATTGTTTTTATGTCTTATCATCGCGTTGTATTACACATTGAAGAAGATCTAATATAAGATCGAAACGATGTTTGTGTTTTAGTTTTTATTTTTTAATTTTTTTTTAATTTTTATTTTTATTTTTAATTTGAATTTTTGTTTTCATTAGTCATATATTGAATTTTTGTTTTATCATCGACGAATCTATTCTTGTGTTTGTTTACTTTTAATTATATTTCTTTATCCATGTATCTGATTTTATCGCCGACGAATTATATGTTTTCCGCTTTTATGCTCCTAATTGCTTTTATGCTCCTAATTGCTTTTTAAAAAAATTATATGTAAATGAGTTGTAGGGAAATTGTCTTGAAATTTTTTATGAAGAATGAAACTTACCATTGATTGTACGCTTCATTTTTGCTGAATTGGAACGTAATATTTCAAATTCTCACATATTTTTTCTTGAAATTCTGTAGTGATAAGAGCTATTCGTTTTTTTCACAAAGCGAATAATATGCGACTAATATAACATGTTAGAACTCAACGAATGCTGTAATAACATTGTCTACAGTTCTTTATATTATATTCCCCTACTAATTTTTGTAAAGCAATGTGCTATCGATATTAATTTCAATGTTATTTTCTTCAAAACATGAGAATTTATTTATCTTAATGAATATGCTAGTTTTTAGTGTAAGATACCATTAGGCTATAAATCACATAAGAAGGATATGCAATTATCTGTTAAAATTCGATAAATATAAAAAGTTTTTTCCGGAAAGATAATGCGCTACCGATCTCTGTTCCAATGTTATCTTTCAAAACATGGAATCTACTCATTTTTTTACAACGTTGAGATGAGACCCACATTATTAAATATACGTTTTTCAAAACATACTTAAATGAGGCAGTAGCTCTTATAGTAGTATATAAAATGAAAAGACTGAGATATACCTTGTCACTAGTGAAGTTGGAAGTTCCGAGTGATACATGAAAATATACATATATTGTCCCTCATGGAAAATGGAACTAGAAGATATAGTGCAGCAAGAGAATGAAATGATAATTGAAGAAGATTTTGATCACGTTCTTATAGATGATTCATGATTATGAAAGTGATATGACAGATGAAGAAGCTGAAAAAATATACCGAGACTTAAAGTAGGCTGAAGTTAATGCTCTGAATGATTCGAAAAAAATGTATATATTTTTATTACACTGAAGAAGTCCTCATTAGTAAAAAGTATTGCTTACAGTGCGTCATACAAATTAATGAAATATAAGTCTTCACGCCGTTCAAAAGCACTGTCAATATGCATTCATCCGTGGTAAATATTTCGTGGTAAATTATCCGTCGAAAATGTTCGGAATGCCGAGATTAATTGTTTCAAATAATACCATGTAATATGTGTCCTATTTGCACAAAGTGAACACAAATGAACTTCTGTGAAAGACATATACCAAGAATATAAAAACAATATTCCTCAGAGTATTTAGTGACTGTAAAAGAAAACTTTGCTCCATAATATGAAGCAATCAGAGTGTGATTTGATAGAGCAGTCCACTCGATTGAATATGTCAGAAGACTTTAACACGTGGAGACAACAATGTGATGAGTTTATCGAATCGCTGAATGAACATAACCAAACTAAACATCCGCGATTATCAATCAGTGTGAGACAATCGCACTTATCGCGCGACTCGAAAGTTTGAAAGATTCAGTGCGCGGAAGATTCGTGCATGCGAGCGCCGGATATAGTGCGGAACTTCGATGGCGTGATATGGCTTTCGAAAGTCATATACTCACAGGTACGGTAATCAATTCCAAGCACATTGAATCTCACCAGTTTCTCGAGGATACACGAGGAGAAATTGTACTCAAGCGCATACAAAGTGTCATGCGGAAGTATGTGAATATCAAGATAAATGTTATATTTAACGGCGAATTTGTCACAGGTGAAAAACGCGCCAATAAAAGTCGCTACGAGAAACTGTGAATTATATCATATGTTCTGATTTGCAAAAATGGTACCAATTACACATTATCGAGCGTATCTTGGCATTGCTTGAAAAATTTCAGGAACGCGATAGCGGGTAGGCTTTGTCGCGTATATTAAATTTGATTGTAAATGTCAATAAGCATAATCCCATACATGCGGGATGCAACATCGAATTACCACGAGAAATTAAGAGATGAAGAGCGCGACGGTTAACGTGCAATCTATGGACAAAGCATGTTTCGCATGGTCAATGGTGGCCGCTCCACATCCCGCAAAAAACAAATATAGATCGAATATCCTCCTATCCTCCATACTCAAGGATATTGAATCTTAAAGATATTAAGTTCCCAATGACTTTAAATCAAATAAAAAGATTTGAGAACCTCAACGACATCTTAGTCAACATATATTGTATCGAGAAGAAGAAGAAACTGTTGTATCCCGGATGGGCTACAACGTTAATTTTAGAGATAGTCGGGTTCGTTAAGCCTAAGGAGTTGGGACTCCGAGCAGGATCAAAAGAATGGAAGGAAATTTTCTTGAAATCACTAACACACTTTCTTTATGTTACTTGGTTTATTTAACAATTGCACAATTTCTTGGATTTAATATTGCTTATTTTATTTCTTTCACACACGGTTAGACGTCGGCGGGCGCGTATCGCGTTACTCTGGCGGCCGTCGACCGAATATGTCACCTGAGACGTTGATAGTACGGCTCGCGTGAACTTCGCTGTGCTCGTGTAATATCTTGCGCGATAATTATAGTAACGATTCCGAACGACACGTTATGCTTGATTGATTCCCGACTCTGCCTATTCCGCCTTGTGTAACCGGTTATATAGTCTGATCGATGCCCGGTCAGCATTCTGATCGATTGCGTCGATCGGTTGCGTGATATTGATTAATCAATATTACGCTCGATTTGATCATCAAATTTAGGCATTTGCTGATCAGCTTTTTCGCAATGTTCTCGCGATGCATTTCTGTGTCTTTCGAAAGACTGGTCGCAATTTCGACGGTCACACATTTGTGTCATCTTTCGAAATACTTTTCGAGCGACCTAATTTTGTTGCCATGCGGACTACTTTTATTATTGGTTGTAGACCTAGCTACAACATCCCCCCCCCCCTGTTATTAAAAGAAAACGGAGGTACGAAGTTTTCGCTTTTTACATAGTTTTTATTTTTCCCGATACATTTTTGGTATAATCGTTTACTTAGAATCGAATACTTTCGCTTATTCTAATGGCGCGATCTACATTGCGTGAGTTATTATTTCATTTTGTTTTTTCTTTCTTAATACAATTATTATTGTTGCGATGACAATGATTATTATTAATGAGCTGCTAATTGATGAATGAGCTGCTACAGGATATACAAAGTGTTTTTGTTGGAAAAACGGTATCTCGTTATTGTTTATTTCGTTTTTCATGTCATTTAATTTCTTTGTTAATTCTGTCAGGTCTGTTGCGTCTTGTATAACTTTTAATTTAATTTTTTCTGTCTTATTTGCCTTGAAAGTTTCGCTTAGTAGTGTAATGTTATATTTTGGTAGATACGTTTTTATTTCTTTTCTCTTATTGGTGCTTGTCGATTTTATTGTCGCGTCTGATGTGACTATTTTGCAATTGTCTGATAACGTTATTTTTCCTGTATTTGTAATGGTTGTACGCATTTCTTTATTATTTTTGCATGAAATTGTAATAGTTTGTTTCGCTGGTGTGGAATATATGGCCAAGAATATGAATTGCTTAAGGCTATCCATATGCTATTTTTTATTGTTATGTATTTAATTTTACAATTGTTATAACAGTTGTCATTTTCTATATATATATATATCTATTTCGCATAGCGGGTCGGTTTTTATATTTCTTATTGGAAAGATTTGTTCGCACAAGTAATTTATATTTATTTGCTTGCATTGTTTTAATTTTTCGTGAGTTAGTTTTGCGTACGTGTGTCTGTTAGTATCCAAAGCGATTAATGGATTGTTCGTTTCAATTAATGCGGATATATTTTGTTTGTATGGTACCGGTAGTGGTATTACGTTTAATATTTCGTATAGCGGAAGTGCAATTAACGGGAAATGTAGGATTGTGTACACGTTTGTTTTGTCGCAGTGCGCGCTCATTGTCGTTACTTTTTCTATTGTATGCCAACCCTCTTCCCTTATTTTAAATGGGAAATATGATCCTTGTGGTATTTGTGTGATTGCTTCTTTAAGATTTTTTATTATTTCTTCTAACGGTATTAGTCGCGGGTGTAGTATTCCACTTTTTATCGCCGTTAGGTATTCTAGTGTGTCTTCCGCGTTTTGTGTCACTGCTGCAAGTATTGCGTTGGTGATTATAAAGTGTTCTTTTATATTTTCGCTACTTATTTCTGTTGTTAGCGTCATTTCTAATTTTTTGATTGCATTAGCTAAAATGTTTTCGTTATTCTGGATTATTTCTTCATGGTTGTTTATATGCGCTATTGTCGCGTTTATGATTTTGATTTGGTTCTTTATTATGTGCTCTGTCGTTTGTTGTTTGTTGTCTAGGATACTTAGTTGCTCATTGATTAATTTTCTATCTTCAGTGTCCATTGTTCCAAATAATGTTTTGGCAATAATTCCTATTCCATCTATTAGTCCTCGTTTCGTTTTTGTATCTTGTGCTTTATACAGAGCGTTTATTCTTTTTATTAAGTGTTTTAACCGCTGGTAATTGTTTTCAATTATGATATTATAGTTTTGACATGACCCCTTGTTTGTGAGGTGTAACATCGTGCATATATTTTGCGTTTTTTGAATGTATTCTTCTATTTGTTCTGTTCGCTTTTCGATTGGCGAAATATCTATTTTTATAATTATCTTCCAGAATGACTCGATTATGTTCAGTTTTCCTATTTCTTCGAAGTATATTCCGGGGTGATGCTCGAAATTTTCTACTTCAAATGGTAGTTTTTTTTCTTCTTCTCCATTGGTTATCCATATCTTTATTCTGCAAAAATAAAAATTCTTATTTCTCCTGGAAATTTTTCGATGCTCGAATTCGACATTTTTTCTTTTTTATCCTGTTCCCAGGTGTAATGTTACTTTATTCTGAATTTGTTATCTTAGTTAAAAGATTCTCCTGTGAATCTGTTGAGCTTGCTTTTTTACGACGCATATCGTTTCTCTTGGTGTCTTATTTATTATATCGGTGTGATCCTTCTAATATTTCATTTTTGCGATGAGCTCCCTGGCTGCATTTCGTCAGTTGTCGAAGTGCCTTCCTTGTGACACCATGGGATTTAACGGAAATTTTGGTCGTGATCCGCCTGTATTCGATGATCGGGCCGTGGCGGATGCGTCTGATGACGAAGGTTTCGATATCGAAATTGACGATAATGACGTCGATGAGTTTATGGGCCAGCCTGACGCTCAGGCCCATTTCCAACGCGTGCGCGAGTGGTTGGTAATTGTCAACCGTTTTTATGATAATGGTACTTTTTATGTGTGTGGCGATTGCATCTGGTTCGCCACCGATGAAGCTCCTGGTTTTCGAGTTGCCGTGGTCCGTGGAGCTGTATGAGTTGCTCATATCCATGCCTGACGCTGTACTTGCCAATGTGGTGGTGGAGGATGATGAGGTAGAGGACGAGGAGCTGGAAGATCCGGACGATCCCGCTCTAGACGAGATTGATCTAGGAAATGATCCCGCGCAGGCGAGGGACCGCTCTCCTGGGGCCTGATGTGATGCATGCCTCGTACTGTCATAATTTAGTTTGTAGTGTAGTTATTTTGTGTAGTGTAGTACTGTGTTTTCGTAACTTTGGATGTTGGATTATTTTCCGGACCTGGGATTCTTCTTTGGTGAGTCCCACATTTTTATTTTTATTTTCTTATTATTTTTATTTTATTCTGTATTGTGTGCTTTTTCTTTTATCTCCTTTTTAATTTTCAACGAACGGTTTAATTCGGTTCGCGTGCACATTTATCGTTCGGCGGCCCATTTTTATTTTATAGTTTAAATCGCTTAATTTTTCTAAAATTGTGTAGGGTCCGATCCATAACACGTCTAGCTTTTTTGATCTCCCTCGCCGAACTGTTTCGTCGTGTAGTAGGACTTTATCTCCTATTTCGAACGTGCGTATTTTTGTTTTTCTGTCGTAGGTTTCCTTCGCTTTTTGTTTTTCTGGTAAACGATAAGGTCGTACGTTTACTGGTGACGAATCTGTTCGTACTGATATTTCATGCTTAATCTTTGTTGTGCATGATAATGTATCCCCTTCTAGGTGGAACACGTCATTATATTCGTGACATAATCTTAATATAGATTTTCGTTCTTCCTCATTTAAATGTTCTGTGCGCAAAGAATTGTTTATTTGCTCTTCTCGAGCTATTGATTTTGTCTCTTTATTTTTTGTCTGTATTGCGTTCACAGATTCTTGTGTTATTTTTTCTTGTATATTTATTTCTTCTATTATTACTTGTGGTACTTGCACAATTTTTTCTTCTTCTGTAATATTTATTATACTTATTGGGCATGTATAATTTCGTGGTTCAACTAGGCAACATCCAATAAAAATTCCAGGTATCATTTCCTCTGGTTTCGTCAATCCCATTATATTTTGGTTAGTCGTGACTTGCACGATTGTTTCGCTGCGCGGCCCTAAGGTTACGCGCCTGTATGGGTACAGTCTGAATTTCATATTTTGAAATAGTACTAAATTTATTTTTGGATTGAACGCAGTCATGTATTTCCAAATAAAATCTGCTCCTAGGATTGCATCGTATTCCATTGGCGCATTATCTCGCACCATGTATACGGGGTGTCGTATCTTTTCTCGCGACAGTTGCACCGTAATATGTGTTTTGCCCAATGTTATTAATTCATGTCCTGTTATGCCTGTTAGCTTAGTTTTTTCTTCATAGATTAGAACGTGGTCTAGAACATGTTTCAGTTTTATTATTGTTGCTGATACTCCCATATCAAACAAGAAATTTATTTTTCTACCTTTGGCTTCTGCAATCGGTAATGTGATCGCATTTAATCCAATGTTGACGAGCGGTGTCCCCTTGACGTGTGCCACGCGATACTCTGACGCGGGACTCGGGATGGTCGATTTATCTTCGCCGGTTTCGCTCTTTTTATTTTTAAAATTCTTCGCGGAATTTTCTCTTCGCGAATTCGAAAAAATTTTTTCGGAATTTTTGCTGTTTTCCGGTTTTCCATTTAATGTCCAACATTCGTGTCGTAAATGTCCTATCTTTTTGCAATAGCTACACTGTTTTTCAATTGTATTTATTCGTGATTGCCTTTCTTAGGCAGGATATATCTGTTTGAAAAACGGCTAGTCCTACAATCGTGTCCGTAATGACCGACTTTTCCGCATTTTTCACAACGCGGACTAGGTGTATGCGCTTTAAATACTGGTCGGTTTCGATAGGTTAGCGTTCGCATGCTAGGTCCTCGCGTTTTTTCTTCCGCGGTTGCTCCTGCGATTGCTTCCTGTATTGTTTGATATCGCTGCGATCGTACAATTAATTTAATTTCGTCGTGTAAACCATTCTGGTAATTGTGGAGCGCCTGCTCTTTTATATTTTCTAAGATCGCGCATTGCTGTTCGACCGTATGATTTTTTCCTTCTTCCATGGATTCGTATAATTCCATGGCTATATTATCGGTTCGTCTGCCGAATTCTTGTGCATTCTCGTTTGGTTTTTGTTTGAGCGAGTTGAATTCGAGTTGCAAATGTGCGGTGCTTCGTTTGCTCAAATATTCCTTTTCTAATTCTCGTTTCAATTGTTCGAAGTTTATTATATCTCGCGTACGGAAATCCATCATGGCCTTGCCTTTGAATTTAGTGCAAAGAATGGCTTCTAATAGAGAATGTTCATCTGCGGGATGTATATTTTTTATCGCGTACGTACTTGCGTTTAGAAATTCGTACACGCGTCCTCGTGACGTGCCGTCGATCTCTGGGATCATGTTACGCGCGTCTTTCAGTGTGAGGAATGCCAGTGTATTTCCCGGCTGGTTTCGTATATCTCGATACGAACGTCCATAAGTTAGATCTAACGGGTGCGGCAGAAAATCCTGAGATATTCTCGTTCTCGTTTGTTCGCCCATAGGCAATTGTGTTTGCCGGCTTAATCCGTTGACTTGCACACGGAGATCGCGTATTTCATCCATTAATTCTCGAAGGAGACTGTTATCGAGCGGTGCGTCGATTGTGACGCGGCGGTTCGTTCTTGTGGTCCATGTCTCTCGACCGAATGTCGTAGTTGTAAAATTTCGTTGTCGATTTCATTGTTTTTCGACAGGTGAGTGAGCCATTTCGTTTATTAAAGATTGGTATATATTAAAAGAATTAAATAGGCTTCCGTCTCGTAGGTTTGTATGTATGTTTTTTCGCGCTTGTACGTGTGTGTTAATGTGAGAGCGGTGTCGTTCGGTTCGAGCAAGCTGTAATCTTTTTCGTCGTATGGAAATTCGCGTTCGGTTATTACGTGGACGTCTTCGTCACTATCGTATTGTAGTACGCGGCGCACGTTATCGCGTATTTCTTTTAACGCGTTTCTCGCGGTATTTAACGCGAAGATAGTATGCGGAAAGTTTACAGAATTATTTATTGACCGCGATTTTGGCCAAGTCGCATTTGCTACGTTGTCCTTCGCTGCGGACATTCGCCTTTTTTAAAATATAATTTTTTTGGACTTACATTAGTAGATAAATCGCATACGCTCGCATGTTCGCTGCTTGTGCGGGTGCGTCAATTGGCTGCGTGTAGTAGTGCGTGTCGGTGAAGCTGCCTGGTATCGTTGTACACGGTCAGCGCTGGCTGGCTCTCGGTGCTCGTGGACTCTCTGGTCGTTGCTCCGCTGCCACTGGACACTTGTTGTCGTAGGTCGGCACTCTACTAATATTGCACTGTACACTTGACACAATTTCGTGGGCGGCTTATTTTTTGACGGGGCCTTTTCCGTCCGCCTGTTTTCTACAGGTCTTGTATTTTCTGCTTATTGAGAATTTGATTCTTCTGCCTGTCTATTACTGCAGGTATCTTGTTTCTTATCTTGTTTGGACGGCTTATTTTTTGACGGGGCCTTTTCCGTCTGCCTGTTTTCTACAGGTCTTGTTTCTTCAAGAAAAAATTTTTTTTTTTTTTCTTCTGCCCGTAAATGCAATGCGTCGGGGCTTACTTGTTTGATTCTGCTGGCTTGATTAACGATGATCCTCTCAAGTTGTTGTTCTTGGAGATGGTTTTGACTATCCCACCGCTGCCACCAAAATGTTGTACCCCGGATGGACTACAACGTTAATTTTAGAGATAGTCGGGTTCGTTAAGCCTAAGGAGTTGGGACTCCGAGCAGGATCAAAAGAATGGAAGGAAATCTTCTTGAAATCACTAAACTTTCTTTATGTTACTTGGTTTATTTAACAATTGCACAATTTCTTGGATTTAATATTGCTTATTTTATTTCTTTCACACACGGTTAGACGTCGGCGGGCGTGTATCGCGTTACTCTGGCGGCCGTCGACCGAATATGTCACCTGAGACGTTGATAGTACGGTTCGCGTGAACTTCGCTGTGCTCGTGTAATATCTTGCGCGATAATTATAATAACGATTCCGAACGACACGTTATGCTTGATTGATTCCCGACTCTGCCTATTCCGCCTTGTGTAACCGGTTATATAGTCTGATCGATGCCCGGTCAGCATTCTAATCGATTGCGTCAATCGGTTGCGTGATATTGATTAATCAATATTACGCTCGGTTTGATCATCAAATTTAGACATTTGCTGATCAGCTTTTTCGCAATGTTCTCGCGATGCATTTCTGTGGTCTTTCGAAAGACTGGTCGCAATTTCGGCGGTCACACATTTGTGTCATCTTTCGAAAGACTTTTCGAGCGATCTAATTTTGTTGCCATGCGGACTACTTTTATTATTGGTTGTAGACCTGGCTACAACAAAACTCTTAATTCTTCCGATACGGCTCACTGACCGAAAAATGGAGCACGTAAATTTATTATACTTGCAGGACGATGACAATGCATTTCGTGTGGATAAAAAATCTGTCTCGCCTCGTAAGCTCTCAACTTAGCAAAAAAGAGCATAAGAAATTTTTTTGCGATCGATATGTATACATTTTCAAAAATAATGAAAATTCTTTTTTTCATAAGAATAATAAATTAAATTAAATTATAATTAATTTTTTTTCTTTTTGCAGATGTTTACACTACTTCAGTTCAAATGAAAATTTTGAAGGCTCACATTGCAGATTGCCGAGATATTAACGAATGTGCTATTAGATTACCGAACGACGATGACAAGTGGCTAAATTTCAAAAATTATTATAGGAAGGAATGAATGCGGTTTATTGTTTATGCAGATTTGGAATACATCCTAGAGAAGAAGGAGGAGAAATGAGAAGGAAGAGCAGAAGGAGGAGAAGAATCCGAGAAAGGCAAGTTACATATAACAGCATCATCATGTGTTTAGTATAGGATATTACATGCACTGTTCGTACGACGAATCGTTATCAGTGTATCGATTTCATCGCAATAAAGATCGCATTGCATGGTTCACTGAGGAACACTTAGAGGTTTAGCGTATAATGTAAAATCTATCTTGTCCGCTAATGTACCCATGGCAGATTTCACGCAAGACGACTGGAAAAAGTTTAATAGCGCCATGCATTGTCACATATGTGAAAAACCGTTTGCGCTAAGCGACACGCGAATCATTGCCATTTGACCGGTCGATTCAGAAGTCTCGCGCATTTAAATTGTAATTTAAATTTATAACGACACCCGACTCACCCTCCTCAATTACTAACAATTTAATATTGTTTAATATTAACAATGTTAAAAGTCCCCGACCGATCAACCGTCGGGGCGTCGACACGGCGATCCTTCCGCGATCCCACCGTCGCGAAAAGTCCATCAAACAGCGGACGCGGCAAACCGGTGATCACGCGGCTTCACGTGCGCGCCGCGTGAAACAATAGACACACGGTAAGGCCACCACCGCCGGCCCCGCTACCGACCGCGCCACCGAACATCCTCGCGGAATTCCCGAGCGCGTTCGGCGAATTGTCGCGGGGATTCCGATAAAGACATCCCCCGGAACTACCCCGACCCGAGTCCGGCCGACCCGTTCCCGACGACTCCCGACCGATGGCCGGCTCGAGTATATTAAGCGAGTCCGGGAGATAAACGAGACCTATCTCCGGCGAAACAGTGACCAGTCCGACACTGTTCTCGATATTCCAAATCCTCTCCAGAAAAAGCGATCTAGGGTGCTACCTATCATGCCAGGAGCTTCTGGCCGATCGCTCCTCTAAATCCACCAGCGCACAAGTATTCACAGGTTGAGGAGCTTCTCAACCTGGGCTCCACAAAGAAAGCTCTTGTGCACATATCCCTCTGACGATCGAGAAGCAGGGAGCTTCCTGCATTCGAACCGTCATAGCCTTACACACAGCTGATCCGTTATAGCACTACACACAGCTGATCCGTCAAAACAAGCCGGCCGAAATCCCCGCGCACCGTCGCGCCCGCGCCGCGCCTATCGAGGAACGCGACGAAATTCGGAGAACCGACCGCGAGCAAACGATTGTATAGAATACGTAGAAACCGCGCGTCTTTTCGCCGTACCAACGGCGAAATACCTGTAAATACTGTACATATAAAAACAACCAGTCGGCATTGTAAATATAAATCTTCAGACATACCAAGAAACACGATATTTTATTTCTCGTACCGAATCCTGACCAAAAACCGATCGACGCTATCCTGCAGAACCGATCGATGCGGAGATAGAGACGTTTTAAATTACAAAGATTTGTATTGCATTCCCATAGTTTTCCATAATTTATCCGGCTATAACGCACATTTTATCATTAAAGAAGCTATAGCATATGAAGGAGCTGTAGATCTACTTCCAATAATCAAAGAAAAATACATTTCTTTTACAAAAAATGTTAAAAGCATGATCGAAAAAACTGCGATTTATAAAATTGTGATTTATTGACTCATATAAATTTCTCAGTAGCAGTCTTGACAAATTGGCATCTTTTCTTAGCAAGGATAAGCTACGGATAATGCAGCGCGAATATTATAATTTATCTGCAAAAAATTTTAATTTATTGACAAGAAAAAGCTTTCCATATGAGTACATTGATTGCGTCAAAAAGTTAGAAGAGATCGAGTTACCGTCACGAGAATCATTCTACAGTTTGTTAACGAGCAACACCGTGTTCGAAAACAATTACGCACATGCTATTAACGTATGGCAGCGAATCTTCATCCGGACGCTCGGTGATTATAGCGACCTGTATCTTAAAACTGATGTCTTGTTGACTGATATTTTTGAGAACTTTCGCGATAATTATATCGCGAATTATGGACTCGATCGCTACTATTATACTCTACCCGGTTTTACATGGGACGCGATGTTGGAACATACGAGTTATCAATTTTGAATTTCTCATCGACATCGACATGGTCCTGTTCATCGAATGCGGTATACGCGGAGGTCTTAGTCAATGTTGCAACAGATACGCGCAGGTCAACAACAAATACATGCAGTCGTACGACCCCTCGAAACCATCATCGTACCTGATGTATTTTGATATAAACAACTTGTATGATTGGGCAATATGTCAATCATTGCCCGCAGATTTTCGATGGGTCGATGATGTAACAAATTTTAACATTACGAATATCGCGACTAGATTCTACGACAAGGTGGACTTGGAGTATCCACAACATCTTCACGATGCATATACTAATCTACCATTCTGTCCGACAAACGACAGACTAAGCTCTTCGCAACATTATATGATAAGAAACGTTATGTCATACATTATCGCAATCTGCAACAGTGTATTCGTCACGATCTTCATGTAACAAAGATTCATCGCATATTACAGTTTGCACAATCTCCATGGCTTTGCGATTATATTCAGCTCAATACAAATTTTAGAACTCGAGCCAAGAATGATTTTGAAAAAAATTTATATAAATTAATGAATAACGCAGTTTTCGACAAAACCATGGAGAATGTGCGCAATCATGTCGATATGCGACTTATCACTAAATGGGGAGGAAGATCTGGCGCTGAAGTAATGATCGCGAAACCAAACTTCCACAGTTGAAGCGTCTTTTCGGAGAATTTGGTAGCGATAGAAATGCGCAACTCGAGAAGTGATGTTCAACAAATCGATCTATGTAGATATGTGCATCCTCGATATATCCAAGACATGTTTATATGAATTTCATTACGAGTACATGGCGCCATTATTCCGCGAGAAATGTAAAATTATGTACACTGACATTGACTAGTCTTATCTACTACATTGAATGCGATGATACGAAATTATGAAACGTGACACCAGATACAAGCGATTACGTGGTCCATAATGCGTATGGTATTCCACTTACCAATAAAAAAATACCGGATTTAATGAAAGATGAAAACAATGACTGAATTCGTTGGGCTTAGAGCAAAGACGTACGCCTTGCGCATCGACAGTAAGAAAGTTAAAAAGTTAAAAGTGTTAAAAGTAACGTCGTAGTCAGATCGATAACGTTCGATAATTATATGCGATGCCTGCGAGACAAAATTGAAATGACACGACAGCAGTCTTGCATAAGATCGAAATTTCACGAAGTATACATTGTATCTGAAACGAAAATTGCTCTAAGTCCGTACGATAAATGATATATTGTACACGATTCTATCGATACGCTGCCATGGGGACATTTATAAAATACTATTATAAATAAAAAACTTATTTTATATATATTTTTTAATCGTATTTTTAATAATAATTTAAAGTATAAATTTTTTGTAATAAAATACTCTGTAATAAGATATGTTATAATAAATTTATTTTTATAATACATTGGTATAAATTTTGTAATAAAATATTTTTGTAATAAGATATTTTATAATAAACTTTTTTTCATTTTTTTTATAACACATTATCCTTATGTATCCAAGAATTGTTTGAATTGTCAAATCCCAACCATTTTACATAAATCTTATCCTCCTTTTTGCGCAGTATTTTTTCTATAAGATATACGTTAGGATTAGCGACTCGTACTCGTAGAATT
This sequence comes from Pogonomyrmex barbatus, assembly GCF_055798465.1. Lineage (NCBI taxonomy): Eukaryota > Metazoa > Arthropoda > Insecta > Hymenoptera > Formicidae > Pogonomyrmex > Pogonomyrmex barbatus. The sequence goes on along the minus strand of NW_028297118.1, from coordinate 900,398 downwards.
CTCCGGCAACAGGTTTTCCCTTATAATCTTTCAGTAGATACGTCACGGGATTAGTTTTTTATACTTTGATGATTTTAAATACCTTCATGGTCCAATTTGATGTGTAACCTTTCTCAAAGGTTATCTTGAATTTATTAACACGTACCGAGTCGCTCACTTTGAATCGCGCAGATGCAACAATCTTTACGTGACTGTATACAGTGGTTAAAAGCTTGCTAACGGAGGTAATGCCAATGAGTCGCACCGATAGTTCGATGTTTTCATGCGTTGTATTCTGACACGAGACGCGATAACAAATCGATCCATTTATAGTTCCTTCCGTTAAGCGTAAATTGCTTCCACATGTCGTTTTTCAACGTACGGTTAAATCATTCGATCACCGCCTTCATTATGGAATACATAGAATAATAATTAATGTTATATTTCTTCAAGAATTTTTGCACGTTTGTGTTGTAAAATTTTTTTCCCATGTCGGTTTGCAAATTTTTCGAACATCTTCCATCATTTCGAATTATCTCTGCGATCGCTCGAGCCATTTCATCTCCACTCTTGATTTTGAGCGGTACGGTCCACGCATACTTGCTCACCGTCAATAAGTGAGAATGTAGTGGTAATTTTTGTTGAATCATGTATAAGGACGCATCTCAATTACATCCGCCTGCCACAAGTCATCATATCCGTAAATGATCATGTGTCTTCATGGAAAATTTCTTCTCACCGAAGCATGCAGTTCCTCTATCAACCGTCGCTTCTCGGAGCTTTTCTTCTTCTCAGACATGTTTGATTATGGTATATGATATGCAAATGACGCAAAGTGTATTATATATATTTATTTTCGTTTTTATTTACTTGTGCGTACTCTCAACGAGATGAGTAATCATCATTTGTTGAAACTCATTTTAGCATAGTCTGCACATTATTTTGGAGCTCCGTAATCTTTTTCTCGATTTCATCTTTAGGTTTTTCAAAATTTGCATGCTTTGCTGCACGTATCATTTGTTGGCAACATCGTCATCATCTATTGGTAGAGTCTATTGCTGTACGTCGAATCTTGCATGACTTTGCGTCAAAATCGGTGGTAACCATACAAAGAGCGTTATCACACACAAAATTTCTGATTTAATCCAGCCCATTGGTAATATGGTTCCGCCGCACTTTTTTCGAGCGATATTCTAAATTTTTGATCGGCATTTCGTTGACTAAATGATTCGTATCGCGCAGTTTAATTTATAATAAGACTGGCTTCGCGAAGTTCCTCGATTATCGATAGAATCTCGTTATCATGAGCGTTGTTGCTTGCTCGACGAGAAGTATCGAGCAATCGAAAGCGATCCACTAGTTCGTTATCGGATCGTCCCAATGAATGTAATCGATCATGTTATTAGTTAACCTTACGCTGAATGATATATTGCCCACGTTTGCACTTTTTTTTAGCGCCAGTTTTATACACAGATACAAGCGGATCGATGATATATTTGTATTTGTATCTCTTGTTACCCATGGGATGGGATTATAGGTGCTGTGGCCACGTCTATGAGCATTCGTTGTTAACAGTATATTCTTATACGTTTGTCATTCTCGGTAAAAACTGCATCATCGGGAAATCTCTTAAAGATCAATTCATATAAGCCTGGTATACTATTGTATCTCACATTGTCTATGATTATGGATTATCATCTTTGTCGACGTCAAATTGTTTGTTGCCGAGCATCGTACCATTTTTGTCGAGATAAACACCGTATGTGCGATCAATTTCGTTTTTTTCCGTTATAATGGAGGAGAGTGCTTACGTATTTTTGCCCCAATGATCCCAACTGATTAAGTAGTGCCTCTCGCCCTTGTTGTGTTTGCAGAGTCTGTCTGACGAAAGTTTCGAGCGACGGTTCACTGTCGTTTTTGTTTTAAAAACTTTTTTCTTCGATACGAATGATCAGATTTTTGATTCTTTCGACAGTTCGGTTCTTTCGACAGTTTTATCAGTGATACTATTGATGATTCTATCGATGATTCTATCGATGATTCAATGACTGAGCGTTGGTAAACCTGACATGTTGTTCAATTATTTCGTACGTTGCTTTTTTGGCTGTGACATTAATTTTAGCCATCCATCATCCAGTATGCATCGTCATCATCATCATTATTGCTATGTTCATGTTTTTTCTTAATGATATTCTTCACAGCATTGACTTCTTTCTTAATACTAATACCTTTCGCAACATTAGCTTCTTTTTTAATCGGCTGAGACTCCTCAGTGCGTTCGACAATCTATTTCAGAGGTTCGATGATGGGTTTAAAATGTTTCTCCAATGCTATATCTTTCTCTATTTTAAAGTATGATATTTTTTGCGAATCGAATCACTCGTTTTCGCAATCTGCTTCACAATCCTTTCATGATCCATGCTGTTGTTCATCTTAAAGAAACCTAGTTGATATATCGACAACGACTAATCATGTCACAATATCGCAAAGTCGTTAAATCCTTTTCTATATCGTCCATCTATAAATGCACTGTCCTTGTTTATTACTAAGAATCCATACTTTTGCTGCCAACAAGTACGACATAATTCACAGAAATCTTCATACGACATGTCAGTGTTTACGTGATCGTTAAACACATGTTACAGGTTGGTAACATGTGTTTCATCCTGTTTGAATAGAATTAACAGATTCGCATTGTCACATATAAGATGCTTCGGTATCTTTGCGTATATCTGACAGAGATAGAAATCGACGTCGGCGTGCCGACCCATTACAAAGTATTCTCTTATAATTGTCGCATGCCACATCATCAAAGATAAACATAGAATTCGGAAGCGCCTCATTCGGTAGAACGATGTCGCTGTTATTGAGAGAATATATAATAACCAATTTTTTTTATCGGCATCAGTAAATTCTCCAAGTATTGATATTTCGGTTGTTGCAACGATTTCGAGTACACGTTCTCGAAACGTACACCATGTGGACTTTCTAGCAAGCTTATCAACATGTTTGTCTTGCCACAGTTTGATGAACCACAGATGATATCGCGTATAAAAATCAGTAGCATATTTCCATGCTTGCGTATCCTCTTCTCAGACATTAATTGTATCTTGTTATCGAAATTCGCCACTTTAATTTGTGACTGCCGCATGAACCGCATATTCTCGTCACAATGATAAAAAAATGTAAACAGATGATGTCGAGGGGAGCTGGTCTATTTATAAAGGCGCGTAGAGCGAAACAGCTCAATCGTAAAAAATGTTTCTCATCGTATTGAATAACTGTAACATACACAGTTTAACCGCCAAACATTTAAAATATACCGAAAGTTGTTCTGTTACGAGAGTTTTGCATCGATAATTACATCGATCAATTGTGAACCAAGTTACTCGAGCATATAATAGCTGATTCGGAAATTTAATAATAATCGTCGATGTTTAAAACACTATAATTTACCTTCTCATCAAACTCATATCGACGGACCGGCACCACTGATAAAGAATTGTGACGAATGTCAGCGAAGTGTACGGGTTGGCTTATTAAATTACATGAATTCATAAATGCACTTCTTTTTGAATTGCATATCCCAGGATATCAGTTTTGCGGTCCAGAAACACATCTAGAAAAGCAATCGAGGTATCTAGAGGTAATCGAGGTATTAATCCATTGGATGCCGCGTGTCGTGAGCATGATATAGTCTATTCACATAACAACGAGCTTACTAAACGATACATTGCCGACAATATACTCACTGCGAAAGCACGAAAACGCATTACTGCGAGAGATTCGACTCTCGGAGAGAGAGCTGCTGCTGCAGCTGTTTGGGCTGCTATGAAAGCTAAGACGAAAATAGATATGGGTTTGAAAGCGAAGAAGACAAGAAAGAAGTCAACAAAAGTGAAAAGGACATCGAACAAGTGAATACTTCCGATAGCGAAACGCGGATATCCTGCCAATTCTACCATTGCTGGGAGCTCTCGGGTCATTGGTTGGTGGAGCAGCAGGAATCGCAAAGGCGGTAAATGATAACAAAGCAAAACGTCAGCTGGAAGAATTAAAACGCCATAACCGCGCCATGGAAGATCATGGACTTTATCTGGCTCCTTAGCGTGGAAAAGCGTGGAAAAGGAATTTCAAAAAGAAAAAAAAAACATTAAAGATTGTAAAAATGGCCAAGGGTGTAACTACAATATACAACTGTAACAACTGGCGAAACGTATGCGCATTCCATATTTTAGAGATGTTTCCATGCGTACTGCATTACCAATAGGAAGAATATATAGACATGAAAGCGGTATCATGAATTTGGATAATGCTAAAGGATGTGGTATTGGGTGGCATATGCGAAGAAAGAAAATCGTGCTATATATTTCGACAGTTTTGGTAATCTTCGACCACCGAAGGAATTGGTGCAATATCTAGATGTGACACAAATCGTGTACAATCGCATGCCTTATCAACGTTACAATCAAAGCAATTATAGGCAACTGTGCTTACAATTTTTATGAACGATTGATACGATTGAATTTAAAGACTGACATTACACTGTTTAAATTCAGTATTCGTTCAAAACACATGTACATGTCACTGACATTTACGTTATTAACAGGCAAGAGTAGCGTTCTCGTAGCTACTTTCCAGCCATAGATTTGAATAATAACTACGAGCCCGGCCTAACAGACTTTGAAACTTACTATACGATACCTAATGTAAATTCGTCAAATAATAAATTTTACTTTGATAAACACGATAAAAAAAGTGTCATTCCCGAGGGATCATACGAAGTGCGTGACATTGGCAAGTATCTGAGACGTGCAATTTTAAATTCTCATCTTGATGATGTTGTGGCAAGAAAGAAGACACTCAGATGATCACTCAGATCTCAAAGATGATGATGACGAGTACCCATTGGTTTATACTAACAACAATACGATGAAGAGCGAGATTAAATGCACCTATCGGATAAATTTCATCAACCTGGATCGCTGTTAGGATTTTCATCGAGTTGTATTGGAGCAACAACAGTGGCACGAATCGGATGAATTGATAAATATAATCATGAACGTAAATATCATTCGCATCGAGTGTAACGACCGCGGATACAGCGCGTATCGCATAGCAAATAAAAAGGGAGGGTGTGCGTCACGGCGAGGCCCGACCACGAACCAATCGTGAAAACTTGTAATTATTTTGCGAAAAAATACCACCTCAACCAGGAATCGAACCTAGATCTCCTGCTTACCGGGCAGGCATCCTTATCCTTTCGACTATCGAGGCATGTGATGATATTTATCGCAAATAACATGTTTAGAATAACACGTCAACAATACAATGATACACATATATATGTATATTACAATATACATATATACATGTATTCTCTCGAATCTCCACGACTGGTACTCCAGAGAGATGATGGTCTTAGTCTCTCGATGGAGATCGAACTGCAGCGGCGACACCCTCCAACGCCAGCAAATATACAAATAATCCTCCTGATGTGCGGCAAGAGAGATTGCATCAAGCATAGCTCGAGCCCCTGAATAATTTCCTCACGATTACATGGATAGTGGCACTCAAAGAGCCGGGCTGGTGGTCGGCCTTATAACTAGTGATGCCGTGCCGTTACAAAGAAAATTGATGATACAGAAACCGAATGATAAGAATGAAAATACGCCAAAGCTTGGAACTAATTGTATAGCGTTCATGTTTGATGAAATTCGATATGAACTCAATGGTGTAGAGATTGATCGCAATAGAAACGTTGGAATCACCAGTTTTCTAAAGAACTATGCATTGAAGTCACTTGATAATTTTACACCTCTATGGCATGTTGGAATTGTCCTGACTGACTCTAGCGCGAAAAATGTAACGACATCTGATGAATACTTTAATTTTTGTGTACCACTCAACATATTGCTTGGCTTTTGTGAAGATTACAGATGTGTGGTAATTAACGTCACGAATTGATTTTGATACGAGCGTGCAATGATAACAATTGCCTTGTAGGAAATCCTGCGATAGAATCGAAACTTGAATTATTCAAAGTATACAAGTAACAATGGCGAATGCCTCACATTATATTGAACGAAGTAATAAATTATCCATGTTGCGGATCTTGAAAAGCGGACGATATCTGAGTATGAGTATGAGTTTCTGTTCATAGGATCTGTATGAATACCCTTTATTGCCGAACACGACGAAACATTCCTGGGCAATCAAGACTGCGACTCAGCTAGAAAAACCACGTTTTCTTTGCTCTGCAGATTGACAGAAAAAAATAACATGTATATAAAGATTAGTTCGACCATTGTAACTTAATCAACATAAAACTTTATTTAAATTCAGATTTTTACGTATGATGATCTAAATCTAAACTTTGACAAACATAAATATGCTGTCTTATGACATGTATTTATGCTTCCGTACGTCTTATTACCAAATTGATAAACCGTACCATGAAACGCTACACAACTATTCCAATTTTAAGCATTTTTGTTATGCAAACATTGATTGTTTGTTGATAGTTGTATCAACATTTGTGGACTTGCAAGAATTCATTATTGAGAAGAGATTTGTCGTGAAGGAAGTGGCGGTATTGAGGAAGAGGTCTGTTCTTACACATTACATTTTCGCAAGCTCCGTACCATGAAATTCACTTACAAGTCCGAAAAATCTGGCGCTTCCTGATTGATTGCATATCAGCATGGATTGCAATGAAAAGATGGTCCCAGCATGGCGAAATATCTGATTACAACAGCTGTGTTTGGTATGGAAAAGAATGACTATGAGATTTTCATATACGTTAAGGGATACGAAAAACGAGAATGGTTGAAAGATATGCTCGACGACGGTATGAGGGATGACGCAATCATCGAAACCTTGGATGTGAATTACGAAGACACTGAATCTTTGAATAATCTAGATATTATAATACTTTACGATGTGGAAAACATTCAAAACATTGTGCATTACAGAATGTATTTAAAATATTTAACTGGTGGTCGCAACGACAGAAAGAATTGTGAGATTTAAAAAATAAATATACATAAATATTAATATATTCTTTTTATTTCTTTTTTCTTTCCTGTAATTAATATCAGTATATATTGTAGTGTATATTGAAAAATATCATTCTTTCAAATTTAAAATTTTTTAATAAAATATAAAAATAAATACTGAAGAAAATATATTAATTTATTAAATTATTTTTTCCCTTCTCCACCATTTCTTATGATATTATTATTATTATTATTATTATTATTATTATTATTATTATTAACATTATTATCAAATAATCAGATGAATATAAATCGATTGATGTTGACAGTAGTTTAATGATAGTCGTCGGTTGATAGTCGTGCGATAGTAGCGCGTTGTCCATTACCACTATCGGTAGCGGCGGCGGCGGCGAACCCCGCATCGTTGGCCCTTGCACCGTAATGTCATACCTCTTTTCAGAGCGCGCGTACATACACACGAACGTACCATATATGTACATCTCTAACACTAATGATTTCTTTTCCATACCAACTAACACATAGTGATTTTTTTTTTATTGATGTTCAAAGTGATTGATAATATTTTGATTGACATTGATAGTTTAAATAATCGTTAATAGTCATTCGATAGTAATATGATAGTGATACAACGCAGTTCGATCGATGTTCAATATGACGCCGTCCGCTTTTTTCATATAATCATTGATTTAATGTTGATAGAAGTTTAATAATAATTGATAGTCATTCGTTAGTAGTATGATAGTGGTACAACGAAGTTCGTTCGACATAGAGGGAGAGAAAACGCAGAGAGGGAGTCCTCTTCCGTGGGCCCTTATCCCGAGACGTCATCGCCCAGGGCGTACGCACGCACTCACACGCACGCACACACACGCACGCACGCGCGCGCGCGCACACACACGCGCACACGCACACACGAACGTACCATATATGTATACTCACTAACACACTGTGATTTAGAATCGGCCTATTATATCTACTGTTGCGTAAAGTTTATGGTGAGTATATGGTCTAATTTATTATTTTTATAATTATACTTGGTGATCTTAGTTTTATAAAAAGAAGATAAGAAGGGAAGGCGTGTGCCATGACGAGGCCCGATCACGAAATCGTAAAAATCCGCAATTATTTTTGCGAAAAATATCAGCCAGAAATCGAACCTGAATCTCCTGCTTATCAGGCAGGCATCTTATCCTTTCGACTACAGAGGCAATTTCGACTATAATGCTTTACAAGAACGTCAGTGCCAACGATAGTTCACGAAATTCCGTGCTGGTGATTTTGACCTCAATGGTGCTCCTTGGTCAGGAAAGCTCACCAAGGTTGATGACGACAAAATAAAAGCATTGATCGAATCAAACCCACGTTACACGACACGAGAGATGAGAAACATTAAACATCATTCAAGCGTTCACAACCACCTGAAAAAGCTGGAATATATAAGTAAGCTCGATATTTGGAATTCTTCATGAACTCAAAGAAGTTCATTTGACGGCGCGTATAAACATCTGTGATATGCTCGTTAAACGGAAAACGATTCTTTTTTGAAGCGACTGATAACTAGTGATGAGAAGTGGATTGTTTACAACAATGTGATGCGCAAACGGTCTTGGTCCCGACGATGATTTGCCTCAAATGACATCAAAAGCAAACATTCATCAGAGGAAGGTTATGCTCTCAGTGGTGGGATTTTAAAGGTGTCGTGTTTTTCGAGCTAGTGCCAAGGAACCAAACAATCAATTCGAATGTGTACTCTCGGCAATTGGACAGTTTGAATGAATCCAGAAACGTCCAGAACTCGTTAATCATAAGGGAGTTGTGTTTCATCACGACAACGCGAGATCACACACAAGTTTGACCACCCGTCAAAAATTGTTAGAGCTTGGATGGGATGTGTTGCCACATCATACTCGCCTGACCTTGCGCTATTAGACTTCCACTTGTTTCACTCTCTTCAAAACTCCTTGCATATAACGTCTAATTCAGATGAAGCTGTAAATCAATATCTTGTTCAGTTTTTCGCCGATAAAGATAGATCCTTCTGTGAACGAGGAAATCATTGAAAGATGGCAAAACGTTATCGAACAAAACGGGCAATATATCATTGATTGATCTTTGTTCTTTATATAAATAAATGACCTTTGAAAAACGTAGAAAAAATACGTCATGACTTTTCCGACAAACCAATACTTGTCCTCTCACTTTTTTCTCTTGTCTCGGTCGTGTCACTTGTTTTTTCTCTGATCCATTGGTTTTTGAACATTCTTTTTTATCCCCCGTTTTTTTACAATTTACGCAGCATTTTTCCATAACGTTTACGTCAACGGATTTTTCGGCTCTAAGTAAAGCAAATCGGTTCGTATATCTATTAGTTCGACAGTTTCAATATGTCCGGTTTTCCTCTCTGATATGTCCGATTTTTTCGCATTTTTGCGGTAATTTATTTTCGCGAGCAGGTGTGCGTGCTGTATTCGCTTTCGCACATCCGAAATTTCTCACTGGTCCCTTAAATTTCTCTTCCGCACTCATGCCGGCGATGGCGTCTTGCAGTGTCGTAGAATGTTGTGATCGTACTAATAGCTTTATATCGCAACCCGAGTTGGAAATTGCAGAGTTTGCTGCTGCTGATTTCTAAGATCGCTCATTTACTTTCTATTGTATTATTTCGACCTTCTACCATAGCTAGAGGACTAGCTCCATAGCTAGTTTGTCCATACACAATTCGAACACTCTTGCCGATTTTCCGGGTTTTTATTTCGGTGTATTAAACTCTAGTTGCAAGTGTATGGTACTTTTCTTGTTAAGATAACAAACTTTTAACTCTTTTTTCAACTGAGCAAAGTCGCGTATATCTCACGTTTGAAAATCAGTCATGGTTCTGCCTTTTAGTTTAATGCATAATATAGCTTCTAGTAGCGTTCTTTCCTCCATCAGATTTGTATTTTTCATAGCGTACGATGCGGCACTCAAGAATTCCGGTAGCTTATGAGAGATTTCATCGAATCCCGGAATCATATCGCGAACTTTTTTTAATCATAGATATCGATCTACGGTTTCGATTTCGTATATCTTTGTTCGTTCGTAAGTTATGTCGAACAGTTTGTATCCTATATGTTCGACGTTTATAGGATAATTGTGCCAATCGGTTTTCGTTATAGTCGAAAATTGTAACTTCTAGTCCATTCGATCTTGTAGCATGCGAATCCCTTCTACATGTCTAATATTGATTCTTTATCACTGTTCGGTTCTGATTGCTCTACTCTTTTGCGCAAGGTCTGCCGAAGCTCTGAGACGTTCTATCTCTGCGTCTATTCTGCACAGGTTACCTCTTGTTCTCCATTTTCCTCGCTACATAATTATTGTTTTGCCATTGTGTTTCTATGCTCGGAGTTACACGATGCGGTGTTCTTCCAGATCGAAGACGCTATCATCGTAAGATGTTAATGAGAATTCTCTTCGCTAAATTTCGGCTCTCGTTTCCTTTAGAATGTGTCTGGAATACAGTCTGTGTTCACTAGATATTAGGTTCTCGTCTACGTTGTTGAACGGAAATACTCGCTTGATAACTATGTGTGGGTGGAGCACCGGCTTAGGTGAGCTCTCATCCGAATGTCACGCTTCTAAATTTCGCGGCGCACGCTATCATGGATATCGCGTACAGTTTGGACTACATGCATGAGGGTGACAAGACTACGCGCTCTTTGTGTTCGCTCGCTGTGTAACCACAATATATTTCTAATGGATCAGTCTCTATTTATCTCGCCATCCGACATCAATGCTATCGCTCGCTTATACAATTTTTTACTACTATACGATTTTTTTCACTTACAGTATTGCCGCTAGCTTCATGCTGCTTCGCTGTCGCGTGTTGTTGTAGATCGGTGCCTTCTCTGATGTCGCTGATATGCGCTCGTTGGCTGCTCTACTAGGTGTCCTTGTCGACTGGTGTCGATGTACGTTGAGCGATGCTGGCTCGCTGCTCTGCTACCGCTGATAGCTGCAGGGTTGTCCTAGATCGGCACTCAGTTATTCTTTTCGTACTCTTTCGGTTGTAGATTTATTATTTTTCGATGGGGCCTCCTTCGTTCGCCTGTTTTCTACAGATCTTGTGATTCGAGAAAGTTTCTTTTCTACCTGCAGCCTTGAGGCTAATACTGCAGGTCTTATGAAAGTTGCCAGAAAGATTTTTTTCTCTTTTTGCCCTTTTTGTCTGTTAGGACTTACCCTGTCTATTTCTGCTGGCTTGGTGCGATTATCCTCTCAAATAAATGAATCTTAAAGATAGTGTCGACTATCTCATCGTTGCCACCAAAATGTTGTAACTCAAAATGTTGTGGATGAGTTACAAGATTGAATTTAGGGAAGGTCGAGAAGGTGGAAGATTCTTCTAGTCAAATATTATTACTCACTTTTATTAAATAGTAGGTTTATTGGTACGGCTTCTTGACAATGTTTCATCTCGCTATGTGAATCTCGCTATTACTGACAACGACTGGCCGTGACGAAGTACACCTGCCCTGTTACGTATTGTGACTGCCCATTCTCGGAGAATTAGCAATCGTTTTTATAGTATTTTAGTAGTATCGTATTTCATCACGTTATAACTCTAATTTGGACCATATATAATCAAAATAGCGCGTTCTTCGTTCACGCTTTGCTTTGGAATTTGCATACTTGCATTTCCGGGTGTTTCCGTAGCATCGTTTCGTAGCACCGGTTGCTATGTCGAGATTCAAGAATTATTGTGACGAAAATAATATCGTAATATTCGGGCTACATCTTGCTCGTAAAAGCCCATGATTTCTTCTTCTGCTGACAAAGCACCGACGTGTCATACATATAAACAGCAGACAATGCTGTCGGTGCATATATTTGTATGACGTTTATATTTATTGGTCTGCCTTTGAGTTGAATCATTATTTTATCTGAGTAAGCAATTACCTTCTTGACATATTTTTTAACAGTGTTTCTCACTAATATGTCTACACCGTTTCTGTTTGCCATCCGTTCCTTCGGAATAGTAGAAGGTTATTCCCCTATGGTGCCATGCTCTGTTGTTGACTCATCTTGATTCGCTGATTCCCAACATATCAATTCTCATTCTACTTATTTCCTTCACTGCCTTCGCAAGTTTTTTCGCAGCGAATAAGGAACGTACGTTCCAAGTTGCAATTCTGTATTTCGCTCGAACCGTGTCAAGCTGGGAGATTCTTCGCAACCTCTGACTTAATACCTGCCCGGGAGGAGCCATGACTTAACACCTGAAGGCCATTTCTTTTATTTTCCTCGATGGTTAGTTATGAAAGACAGTGCGACTGTTCTGAGGAGAAGATTTTTTTTTTGCCATCGTAGGTTCCCGTTATTTTCGATGCCTTCGAAAAGATAACATTTCCTATATTTTCGATGTAAGGTTATTCTGCCCATGCTCGGTCGTCAGAGCTTCGTCAGTGTTAGCAGGGTGTACCACTCGCAGGTGAGGTTGGCTTTTGGGTAGGAGAAGCTATGTATGTCGCATCTCTATGCCTATCATCCATAGGCATAGTCATACATATACAAGATACAGTCCTTCTTACTTTTTTCATTATGTTAAAGAGTCATTTAAACGGGCGTTGTCATTTGAGTCGTATTGAGAATTAGACACTAGCATCTTTGAATTAGAGGACAAACACTATTACATTCTTCTTTGTTGGTAAAAATGTTTCGTAATAAAAATTTGAATCAACAAAAATAATTTGATAGTTAATGTTATTAAACAATAGAAAAATTCCTGTAGAGATTAAGATAAAGTGAAAGATCGTAAGGCTCGGAAGATATTAATGTGTCAATTCTAACTAAATGTATGAATATATCGTAAAATCATAAAACCGTATCTTACGAAGCTATCGTAAGAAATTGAGTTATAGATTTACGTAAACTGCTATTCTATACTTGCACCTATACTGTACATCGTATGTCCATAGTTACGATAAATGACTAACTTTAGGTTGTATATTGGATTCAAAAAATCTCTTATATGTCTTCTTAACATACGCATGTATTAGGTGTACAAAAAAGTTCTGAGCTTTTTTTTTGTAAAATTCAATCTTTATTCAAAAACAAACAAAAAAATATTAATCAGCGAAATATTCCCCGTTTGCATCAACGACCTTTTGCCATCTTTCGGGTAGCTTGCGAATTCCTTGACAATAGAAGCTAACCGGCTTCGAAGCGATAAAGTCATCAATGCATTTCGTATCTCTTCAAATCTCACGAAATGTGTATCAGTCATTTGACAATCAAATGATGCTGCAGCGACCGAAATAGGTAGTAATCGGAAGGGACCATGTCTGGGCTATACGCCGCGTGCGGGAGAAATTCCTAGCCTAACGCAAAGATATGATCCTGAGTCGCTTTCGCAACATGTGGTCGAGCATTGTCATGAAGCAAGATCACTTTACGACGTCCTTGGCCAGTAAATGGCCTTTTTTCTTCTAATGCATCTCAAATTGGTCAATTTGTTGTTGGTAGCGGTCTGGCGTGATTGTTTCACCCGGTTGTAACAACTCGTAATACAACACACCTTTCCAATTCCACAAAACAAAACTTTTTGGCGTGGATATTGGGGTTTGACGTCGATGTCGAAGGTTGACCAGGGTCAACCCATTTTCTACGTTTAAGGTTATCATAAAGAATCCACTTTTCATCGCCTGTAATGATTTTGTGCAGAAAATCTTTTTTCCGGAATTTTGAAAACAAAGTGAGTTCAGTGTCACGCCGACGATTTTTGTTGTCTTCGGACAATTCATGCGGAACCCATCTGCCTTCCTTCTGAACCTTTCCCATCATAAACGTACGGAAATGGTTTGCTGCGTAACGCCAAGCTGTTCTGCAAGCTCCTTTTCAGTTTATATCCAGCAGTACTTGCAATTCGTCCGTTTCAATCTTTTGAGGGCGTCCAACACGCGATTCATCTTCAAGACTGAAATCTCCTTGGCGAAATTTTTGATACCATCTTTTACATGTAGTATGACTTACAACGTTCTCTCCATATGCAGCACAAATCATTGCAGTGGTTTCAGCAGCCTTTTTCTTCAGATGAAACGCGAAGTGGATGGAAAATCGAATATGCTCTTTTGTTATTGCCATCGTGAACACTACTGATTTTTGAGGTTATGTGCATCAAACGCCAAACCGACATTTTAAAAGGCCAAATGTCAACATTTTAATACCGCAAAAGGGCGGGAAGATATATAAAATTTAAATTGTTATTTCGGTTTTATGAAATCTAAAGCTCAGAAGCTTTTTTGTACACCTAATAGTTTCTAAAATGGTTATAATCAGGTTATTAACAGTTAAAACATATTTTCCGTATTACCTATTATATTCTTTAATTATATATGTCATTATATATTAGGTTGTCGGAAAAGTTCGTGCCATTTCTTCGATAGATGACGTTGGCAATATAAATAATAATGATATGAGATAAATTGATATGACTTCTATATATCATTTGAAAGGAACACTGTGCTTAACACTTTATAAATATTTTGATTGCACAGAATTGTGTTGTGTATGTGTTGCAATCGTGTAAAGATAGACTACAAGAAAGAACATTTTCGGCACATTTTATTATATTATTATCAGAAAGGCAAAAACGCTGCGGATACTCGTCGAAAGATATATACTGTGTATGGAGAAAATGCCATTAGTGAATGCACAAGTGGTACGCGCGATTCCATTCTGGAAATTTGGATGTGACCGATGCTATTCGCTCTGGACGGCCATCCATGATCAACTCTTGGTCATGGTGTGTCGAATGACCGACATCTCACGACGCGGATCGTAGAACGTTTAAATATACACCATTCAATCATCGCCGATCACTTGAAATGCTTGGGAATGGTGAACAAGGCCGATGTTTGGGTGCCACATAAGTTGACTGAGCGGAATCTTATCGAACAAATTTCTACGTGTGATTTGTTGCTGAAGCGTTATCAATTCGACAATTTCTTGAAGCGCATAGTTACTAGGGATGAGAAATGGATTTTATAAAATTTCCTGCGAAATAGTCATGGCAAAAGTGCGGCGAGCCGACCCAAACCGTGGCCAAAACTGGTTTGCATTCGAAAAAGGTGTTATTATCGATTTGATGGGATTACTTTGGAATAATTTATTATGAGCTGCTCCCGCAAGATCAGACCGTCAATTCTGATAAATATTGCGCCCAATTGAAATTGAAGCGCGCCAATTGCAGAATAGCGGCATTTCTGAACAGAAAAGGTATTGTGTTTTATCATGATAATGTGAAATCACATACATCTTTGCAGACTCGTCAAAAACTGTTATGCTTATGTTTTGCCACATTCTCCCGATATTACTTCATCGGATACACATTTGTTTCGCACTCTACAGAATAATTTTCAGGGAAAATCATTCATTCCTATGGAGAATGTCAAAAAACACCTGGACAACTTTTTTGCTCAGAAGTCCCAGAAGTTTTACGAGAAGGGAATTATGAAATTGCATAATAGCAACAGATCATCGATCAAAATGGAGAATATATCGTGGAATGAATAAACATTTCAATGTCTCAATTTGATGTCTCATTTTCATTTCCAAAACGATACGAACATTTCCGACAACCTAATATTTATTATATATATATATATATATATATATATCATATATATATCATATATTTATTTATATATTTATTATATATTTATTATATACATATTATATATATATATATATAATAATAATATAATAATATTATATATATATAATATAATATAATAGAAAGAGTTTAGTAAAACCGTATTACAACGGGTTGGATTAGGTTAAATGGATGGGTTAGATTTTTTGGTAATAATCCCCCCTCCGTAAGGGGGGAGCGGAACATATCTCTACGCATACATTTTTCAACACAGAGCGAAGTTCCATATAGGTTTACAACTTTCTACATATGGCAAGGTGAAAATCATCATAAGCTATGTAAGTTTTAATAAGATTTATCCCCAATTTTATCGAAATCAGAGGTGAAGACCGGTATTTTAAATTATCGCTAAAACATATCACGGATAATTTCTCATTATGTTTTATATATTTATATTTTATATTTTATATATTTATTTCATATTTCATACGTATTTCGATCGCGATACGCATCGCATGTTGCCACGAAGTATGCGGACGTGTATGGCGCATGTGCATGTCGCTACTGTGTCGATACATTCAGTCAATAGGTTTCCTGAGTATCCCTGTGTTACGTCCTGCGTTACTCCACAATTCCTCCCTTTCGAACAATTTCGAAGGGCTTCGAAATATCTTGAAAAATTCGTTTCTCGGCGAAAGTTATATTGCTCACTAAACGTTTTTTCTCTTCCTTAAATAATAGTCTCGGCGCTAATAGGAAAGTCGGGAAAGGACGGGAAAGCTTAATAAAGATAGAAATTTTCCTAACAGATCTAAAACAGGATAATAAACAGTTAAAATTCCATCACGTAACGAAAATCGTAAATCTTTTTTTATATTTTTATTTCCCCCTTCCTAAAAGTCGGGGGCGGGAACTCAACCAACCCGGAAAAGCCGAGAAGTATTTTTCGAGATACGTATCATCTTACCACCGTATCATCTTAGTTGATAAATTAGATTTAATATGTCGAAAGGCCGTTAAGGCCTAAAATCCAAAAATTCAATTAGATGTAAGGAACACGCCCTAGAATCTCCCCGTATTTCCAAAATCCTACCGCAATCCTACTCCGATCGCGTCTCTCTCCCTCCCTCCCCCCCCTCTCTCTCTCTCTCTCTCTCTCTCTGCAATCGCAATCTCTGCTATTCCGAAGTCTCTGTTATTCAAAATTCTGACCATGCCCCCCGGAACCTTGCCAGTGAACATTCACAGTGAGTTCTCGAACGTCTTTTTCAATCCGAGTGAATGTGTTCCGGCGGACCAGTATTATCACCAGTACCAGGACTATCACCACATCCAAAGTAAGTCGAATTATTTATTTCCTTCCGCGGTATCTTCGCAACCTAAACTTAACATCCGTAAACTTGATAGTGAACAACTCAAGAGTTAATCACAAAAGCAGACGACTAGACATCTACGACGGGAAGCTAGATTGCGAGCGCGAAGCCTGTTGGATCAGGCTTATCAACAATTCCTAGAGTCCATCAACTCGAGCGTCGGAGCTTCACCGTCGTCGAACAATCATCTGAGAACAGATCTTGCGCTCCAACGGAAGAATCCTCGGCTCGCGCATCTTACACACCACCGCCGCGAGTCCCAACGCTTCACGCACCGTTTTCCGAATTTCCGCCGCGAGACTCAACGCCTCGCACTTCGTCCCCTATTTTCCGCCGAACCTTCCCTTCACCCTCGCGAGTCTCAACGCCTCGCACTCCATTCCCTGTTCTCCGTACAATCTCCCCTTCACCCTCACGAGTCTCGACCCCCCCAGGTGACTCTGTCACCTGTCTCCTCTCCCTCACTTTCGCGGGCCTTGACGCCTCGCGTTCCGTCGCTACCTCACCCACAAGCCCCATCTTCACCAGTGAAGTGTGGAATTCATTGGAGAGGTTCCACCGGTATCGCCGGTAATCTTCGAGGAAGAACTTATGTTTCAGGACATCCTCTCCCAGTTCTCTATCCCGAAACTCTTCCTCCGGGATCATTTATTATTGCCCCGAATCCATCGACTTAACCGCACTTCGAAATTATATAACTGAGAACTGACGACATCATCATAATATACATCCCCGGAGTTCCTTACCCATTTTTAGTCTCTATCCGATACTTCTACAGAATGTTCCCACCTTCAACCATGAAAATCTGCGAACTCGATTAATAAATCCATCAAATCTTCCTTCTATCTCCAACACACACATACACACACACACACACACACACACACACACACACACACACACACACACACACACTCATTATTATGACTTAAAGTATGCTATTAACATGTGGACTCTGAGTTATTATAATATTACATGATACTAATATTTATCTATGAATACAAAATTATTAGTTTTATTTATTTTTATTATAATAATAATAATATTATTATTATTATATTTTTAACATAAGGTGTTTGAAAATTATGTTTCATTCTGAAAATATATACACTTATCCATATGTTTCAATAATATTATCTATTGAAAAAATACATGCTATAGTCTTATATGAGACATATATAATGTAAATATAATTTAAAATATATAAATATATTGCATTACTTGTGAATATGCATTTAATTGTTAAAATGCTAAACAATTCCAAAACGTATTAGATGTATGTATGTATTTTCAAATGACACATAACTTTCAAGTACTTCATGCAAAAGATAGAAATTGATAAATTAAAAGATTGAATCTTCTCAAAGTATTGCTAACAAACTATGAAATAAGTTCACCTTCATCAATTTATTGCAACATAACCTACGTGAAGACGTAAATTATCAATCACAGACAAATATTACTTATAGTTGTAACAGAGCATCCGAAAGATGCTCTGTTACTAGCGCGCGCAAATGCGGCCCGCGCCATCCGAGGCCGCCCGAACACTCCCGACCGCAACCGACCGACACACGCGCGCCGACGAGCTGTCACGCAGCGACAACGTGACAGCTATTGTTACATTAACAAACGCTAATAAACTAAACGGTGACACGTGGCACGGATAGGGGTATAAATACCCGACGAATTTTAAGACAAGACACCAGTCCTATCCGCTCCTCCGACCTGACCAACACCGACAACCGTTCCGACCAGAACAGCGAGAGAAGATTCTCTCAGCGAATACCGAGCGTTCTCCGTATTCCTGTTCTATTTTTTCTCGAGAATTCGGAGTGTTCTCAGCTTTCTCGCTCTCGCAACGAATACCGAGCGTTCTCGATATTCTTGCATCTTCCGTCTGAGGAAAATCGGAGTGTTCTCAGATTTTCCTCCTCCCGACAATACCGAGCGTTCTCAGTATTGTCCCTCCATCTCATCTCGAAAGTCGGAGCGTTCTCGGACTTTCCCGCGACGTCCGCCCCACGTGTCACGGCGAGCGTCAACGGTTGCCTAGCAACGCACACGCGCGGGCCCGGTTGCCTGGCAACGCGCGTACCGATACGAACCCGGCATCCGACGAGCAAAAATCCGAGCGCACGTCCCCGCGTCCGTGCCTAGCGACAAAAATCCGAGCGCGCAGGGACGTTCCGTTACATAGTTTTATAAAACGTAACATAAATTCAACTATTTTATTCAATTTAAAAAATTTGATTTGCATATATAATTATGATTTGTATATATCTTTGAACATCGATATCTATTATTAAAATATAGAAAAAGATAACACAACTAACTAATAATAATCTTATATTTAAAGATAAATAATTGCACTGTTTAATACTCAAATGTGTATTTACATATGATGTTAACATAATTCAAATTATAAATTGAAGACGATTTCTTATATAATGATAAAGACATCTTTCTGGTATCTTTCTTTTTTTCTTGATATCACTGTTCTTGATATCTTTAAGACATCTTTAAGACTTGTATGTTTGAATTGTTTTTCAAGTTACCATACTATAGAATATTGCCATTTTAATCCTTGATTAAAATTTCATAATAAAATTTTGTTTTTTATTGAGATTGCTTTTGAAGTTTTCACTTATAATATAATAAAATCTATCAATATCTTTATTGATTAAATAGTATTATTATTAATCATTAATAAATCGTTAATAATCATTAATAATCGTTAATAATCAGTGTATGATTTTATTTATTTTTGTTAAGTATTTATTAAAAGTTAACTTCATGTTTTCGATAAAAAGTTGTAAATGTTTTATAAATTATAAAAATGTGTTAATTATAAATATGTGTTATACTGTTATATTATAATTAATCAAATTTTAATATATAGAATAATTTTAATATATAGAATAATGTTAATATATTATTAAACTTTATATGATAATAATATACGAAATAGATCAATCCTGTATGATCTATTTAGAAAATTTATGGAACTGGTAACTGCCAAATCGTTAACCCGATATTCATTTGAAAGGCAGTTTTCAGATGATGTAATTTTTATACAACATCACTATTCTGCATGATTATTATACTACATAACAATATTAATTCATGATATTAATATTATTTCTTTTATTATTTCTTTATGAAAAAGCATAAAATGTAGAAAAATTTTGTTTTTTGACGAATAACTATATAGGTCTGTAAAATGCCTTTTTGTGAACATATTAATCTAATGAAAAACAGTTTTCGGAACATGCAAGAAGTTCTCATAATTCTTTTAAATTTACATAAACATATATCTAATGCTTTATTACTTATACATATTATATCTAATTGAGATAGCTAGTAAAAATAATTTTTTTACTTGTGTACATGGAAAATTTTATTAGTCCTGAGCACTACCACATGATATATTATTGATCATATTTTGAGAAATAGCTATCGTATTCAAATTTTTTTGGTGGCTTTGTTATCTGCGTAAAATGTCATTCAACATCTATATAATAAAATTGGGATGTTCAGAAAAGTCCTGAAAACCTCCTTTTCATATACATACATACACACATATATATATATATATATATATATATATATATATACATACAGGGTGTCCCAAAACTCCCGCATTTCGAGTACACTATATGATTCTTTATGTTAAAAGAAGAAATAATTTTTTCCTTTAGCAAAATTGCGTGCGACGAGTAATTTTTACAGTGGATCAGATTAAAAGTGACGAATGAGAGCGCGTATGTGCGTAACGATCAGAGCTGGAGTGCGTTTCTCAGGCCGGCACGCCCTGATACTTAATCTTTGATGACTTCACGTACTATAATGCTATATCTACTATAACTATTAAAATATGATAAAAGTTAATAAAATAAATATTGTTTTCATCTTTTAATGATTTAATAAAATGTGTGTGTGTGTGTGTGTGTGTGTGTGTGTGTGTGTGTGTGTGTGTGTGTACAATTACAAAAAAATGAGATTGAAACTTTGTTCTTTTCATTGATTCATCTTATGTTGTAAGTGTGTTAATTTCGAATTCTTCTCAATATCACTTCTCAATAATTCTTTCTATACTTACTTTTCCTTCTTTTACTAGAGTCTAAGCAAAGATACGCCATATATAATATCTAAAATAGAATATAACGAATATTTAGTTCGATATCCATTTTTTATTTATGTTTATATAAATTTTGCACAGATATAGAGACTATAGAGTATTTAAAGTGTTCCCTTTAACAAATTTATACCACAGTACTGTGATTATGGCATACAATTCTTTTGAACTGCCATATTGTTGAGTGTGCATTTCTGTCATGCGAAAGTGACAATCATTTCACGGATATTGAGCAGAGTAAACCTACTGTATCTACTTATACTGTGGACTATACTTAATATTTAGTTCTTGATTTTATGTCGCCTCTTTTTGACAAGTGTGAAGTTAGCCGCTGGCAGTCCATACTTATATAGTCAAAGAATTGATTGTAGTTGGCCAATTTCTTATGTCTTACGCCTTAAGGATCAGCCGGAGACAACGAATAGGAGATCCTCTAATCAGAAACTGGCCATGAGAGTGTCACTTTTGATTGATCCATAATTTTCGTTAATTCCCGCTTAAATTCAAATTTTAATTACTCTATTTTTTGAAATATAAATAATATTTAATGATAAATATGAAAAAAATCTTTAAAATTTGTTTTTTATATTAATTTAGATTATATCTTAAAATAATTTTTTATATTTAATGTTTTCTATTAAAAATTAAAAGAAAATTTATCTTAAATAAAACTTAAATAAAAATAGGAAATAATTATTAAAATTAAAAACACTTTTAAATTTACAAAATTTATTTAAAAAAACATATATACAGCCATAGATTTAGACATCTTTGTTTAATTTCTTTTTTCCTTCAGGCCTTTGTTGCCACATATTAGGAGCAAAATGATAAATATGAAAAATGTACCTATAATATATAAAAACAAAAAAAACAATACTTAATCATAATTGTTATATAATTATTTTTATAAAAAGCAAAAATTAAAAATCAAGATTATTATAGTAATTTTTAGTATTTGGAATTTACAAATTATAATAGATAAAATGAAAAAAAAAGATATATGATATAGAGGTTATATACAATAAGATAAAAGTAAATATCAATATAGAAATTAAAGATAAAAGATAACATTCATAACATCACTTTTAATTAAATTAATAATAATTATTAATAATAATAATTTTGTTATAATTTTGTTATTGTTATGACGTGATACTTAATCTTACAAAGATATGAATTATTTGTAGGCATCCAATCTTTACGGCCAACAGTTTTCGACTATATTGCACGAC